>NW_024423344.1:57803386-57967345 GCF_017311325.1 Ursus maritimus | reverse complement strand
TATATATATATATATATATAAATGAATTGGCCATGTGTCAATTGGTTTTTGCCTTGGTTACAGGAAATATGGTGAGTACTATACTGATAACTGGAACAGCTCTTATCACTAAGTGCAGCTAACATAGCTCTGCTAGTATGAAATTTAAAAAAAATAATAATTCTACCTAGTGGACATTAATTTACCAGATGGGAGTACGTGTAGATTAATTGAAAGGGACATTTGAATCTGTCACACGCTTGTGACATAGTAGCCAACCCTTAATTCAAAGTAACAGGCCTCAAGTATAGAAAATAACAACCAATATTCTTAAGTCTTTTCTTTTCCTTAAATAATTATTAGTGTGCCCTTTTAAAATATGTGTAGATATAGCACATGGAGATATACACCAAATAGTCTTACCTGTTACTTTGCATTGAGAAATCATATCGAATGTTAAAGTTAGCACTATTTGGCAGAAGTGTACAAATTATGAATCACCATGAAATGTTTAATGACCAAATAATTCTGCAACTCTTTTGATTGGTTGACATATGATACAAATTTGTCTATTTATTTACTTGGAGCCCACTTGTTTTTCTTTCTTTTTTAAGAATTTAAGATCTTATAAAAAAAGGTCGATTATATGTAACTTTTCTTAATAACCTTAGGTACAGTTCAGACTCAGCCTTATTTTGCAAATTTGATCAAAGCAATTCTCATAATTAAACACTTGTCTTCAGTTAAGAGTTTAAAATTCCTGGGGTTCACTGTTTTACGATGATATCACTATATTAAGCATAGTATATTTTTCACTCCACAACAGGAAGGACCAGAAGTGATAGTTGATAATCTATATTGTTAGGTCAAGAATATCATGAAAAAAATATACTTCAAGTATAAGGCTAATCTACAGATGGCATAAAATACTCCTATGTAAGCATTTAATTTTTTTTCAGTAATCATCAATTTTATAGAACTGAGCCGATGATTCAGAGTCCATTTTGATTCTAGTACACCAGTATTTGATTTTCTCTCTTTTAAGCTGATCAAACTCAGGTACAATGAGTATGTTAATTTTGTTCTCAATATTGCTAGATTTTTTTCTGTTTATGTCTCAATAATCCAGAGAAACTCTGTGTCCGCATGTGTGTATTTTATTATGAGAGACCACTTTTCAGAAACAACTTGCTAAAACTGTCTCCGTTATGATTATATCACCATTACAGTGTCTTGCTTGTATAGCATATGTAAAATCTGGCCTATTGGAGGTGATTGTTTCTGTGTATTGTAACAAAATTTCTGAAATAATACTAGTATCTTAAAAAAATGTTTCTTCTCTGACTACAACCAAAGAAAATTTCCTCTATGCCATCCAATGAAGAGTTAAGGAAATAAAATATTGGATAAATTTTCTTTAAAATTCTCTTAAAATTAAAAAGAAAAACTCTCATTCCCTTTGTGTATATGTCTATATTAACTTCAATGGAACAGTATAGATGGCACAGAAACAAACCAATGATTATATGGCTAATTAATCTGACAAAGGAGGCAAGAATATACAGAGGGGAAAAAGACAGTCTCTCCAAGAAATGGTGCTGGGAAAACTGGACAGATACTTAACAAAAGAATGAAACTGGACCACTTTCTTACACCCTACATAAAAATAAATTAAAAAATGGGATTAAATACCTATATATGAGACATGAAGTCATTAAACTCCATAAAGAACTCATAGACAGTAATCTCTTGGACATCAGTCTTAACAAAGTTTTTTTTGATATGTCTCCTCAGGCAAGGGAAACAAAAGCAAATATAAACTATTGAGACTTACAACAAAAGCTTTTGCATAGTGAAGAAAACCTTCAACGAAACGAAAAGACAACCTATAAAATGGGAGAAGATATTTAACTGATATAGCTGATCAGGAGTTAATATAAAAATATGTAAAGATTATATAAATATACATAGAATTGTTAAATATGTGGTACAACTGGAGCTAATAAAACATTGTATGCCAGTTATACTCCAATAATAATAAAAATTGGAGAACTTAACACAGCTCAACACCAAACAAACAAACAAAATCCAAATAAATTGAATAAAAAATGAGCAGAGAACATGAAAAGACATTTTTCTAAAGAAGACATGCAATGGCCAACAGCTACATGAAAATATGCTCAACATCATTAATCATCAGGGAGATGCAAATCAAAACCACAATGAGATATCACCTCACACCCGTCAGAATGACTAGTATAAAAAAAAAAAGGTAAGAAATAACAAGTGTTGGTGAGATATAGAGAAAAGAGAAGCCTCATTCACTGTTGGTGGGAAGGCATATTTGTGTAACCACTGTGGAAAACAGTACGGAGATTCCTCAAAAAATTAGAAATGAAATACCATATGATCCAGTAATTCTACTACTGGGTATTTATCTGGAGAAAACAAAACAATAGTTAGAAAAGATATATGCACACCTATGGTTATTGCAGCATTATTTATAATAGCCAAGATATGGAAGCAACATAGTGTCCACAGAAAGATGAGTGGATAAAGATGTAGTATGTGTATAAAATGGAATATTACTCAGTCATAAAAAAGAATGAGATCTTTCCATTTGGGACACCATGGACAGACCTAGAAGGTAACATGTAAGTGAAATATGTCAGACAGAAAAAGACAAACACCATTTCACTTATACATTGTATCAAAACAAAACAAAACAAATGAACAACGGCAAAGAACACAGAATAGACTTATAAATACAGAGAACAAACTGGCGGATGCCGGAGGGAAGGGAGGTTAGAGGGATGGAAAAATGGGTGAAGGGGAGTGGAAGGTACTGACTTCCAGTTATGGGATGAATAGGTCACAAGGATGAAAGCTATCTAGAGTGTATGAATTATAGTCACTGGTAATGTAAGAGCATTTTATGGTGACAGATGGTAGCTACATTGTGGTGAGCATAGCATAATATATAGAGTTGTTGAATCACTACGTTGTACACCTGAAACTAATGTAACATTGTGTAGCAGCTGTACTTTAATTTAAAAACAGAATTCATATTTACATTAATTTTTACATATTAAGCAAAATGATTTTATCAGCAAATTACCATGAGCTATTAAAATTCATAACCTTTAAACTTCAGATATTATCAAAGGTTTTCTTGAGAAAACTATTTGGATGATCATTATCTCTAGTTTCCAATACTAACAGCCTATAACGAAATAGGATGATGAAAAAAACAAGCATCGGAATTCTCGATTCCTTTTTTATTCTAATTTTCTGAAGGAAATAAAATTGCAATTGTATAAACAGATGGTTGATCACCAGAGCAACCAGAATCTGATAAGAGTTTTCAGAAGCTTGTCAAGATCACAGCCCACACACTTGTACTTAAAAAAAAAAAGAAAGAAAGAAAAAAAAAAAAAGAACTGATTTGAGATTTAACAGAATTTATACAGGGGCTATTAGTGGGCTTCATGACAAAATCAAGACTCTTTTCCACTTTTATCCAGTTCTAAGTGGAGAAATTAAGTATATTTAATTTTAACATTAAATGAAATGAGGTTATGGGAAACAAAACTAATTTTTTAAAACAATGTGATGAAGTACTCATAATACTTATGACTTATTTTCTACTAACTACTAAATTCAGTAAATACCTAATGAATATTATTTTTAATACACCACTATACCAAGCACAACCACAGACAGATGATAGATAGATGATAGATAGATAAGAATCATATAAACCTTGCTCTGTAAAATGTAACAATCTAAATAACAGCGACATAAATGTACCTAACTGCAATAATAATAATAATAACAATAATAATAATAAAAAATTTGGTAAAAGCTTTAAGATATCAGGCAGTATGGAAAAATCATACAAATCAAGCTTTAGAAGTTAATATATCTAGAATTAATACATCTAAAATTGAATAAAACAGAGTATAGGCTGACAAGTTTACCTTTGGCAAATTATTTAAATTCTCTCTTAATCACTTAGTTCATTTGTAAAAGGTGACTACAACAGCCAACTTTAGTTTCATTGCATAGATTAACATACATGCAAAGTAATTATCATAGACTTAACTATATTTTGTTTACTGTTCTTTTTGACATTGCTGCTACTATTATTACAACCAATAACAACTAATAGGTGCTCAGTAATGGTGAGAACATGCTTCCCTGGGGGAGCCAATCTTCAATGTCTGATAGACTGAAGATAGATGTGACAGCTTCTAGTATTTAAGAGTGGTCAGAGAAATTGATTGGAAGTCATGTTTGCATAAAAAGTACACGCTAGTTTCACCATTAACGTGTACTATTTGGAGATTTGAAGTGTGTGTGTGTTTGTGTGTGTGTGTGTGTGTGTGTGTGTGTGTGTGTATGTGTGCATTCACACATTGGAAAATGCCAGGGAGAGAGGAGTTAGAGTCTCTGTAAATCACTAATAAATAATGGAGATGACTCTTCAAATTTTAGAATTAGAAAAAAATCAAAAAATGGAGACTAGGAATGACGGGTTTGTGTTCATGAGTAAGCAAGGAATAGAGTTTGTTGTAGAGTGCATTTAGGACAGTAGAGAGAGATAAGTAAGGGCTGGGATATTATGAAGTTTCCTAGAATGGTCTCAGAGACATTATTGTTTTCTTAACTGCAGAACGCCTGAACTCCCTTTATATTTTTGAATCTGTCTTTTTAATGAGTCTTAAAAGGCATTGTGGTGATGTTGCAGAGGAAACCACACCATTGTGATGTGCCAGATTGTTCTGAAGAGTATTTTCATGACAGTTTAGAGGCCGTTAATATTTTATCATTCACTGTAATTCTGAGATTCAGTGAGTTAAATTATGAATACCGAATAAATGTCTTACAGACATCATTGATTTTAATGTCCATTCATGTTCCTAGTACATTGTCCTTTATCTAGAAGATCCTCATTAACTAAGCATTAAATGAATGACAGGAGAATAAATTAATGAATACATACATGCATTAAGAAATGTGTTGGACAGAGGTTTAGGTAGGTAATGCAACAAATAATTGAGGTAACTCCTATGAGAAATGAAGTTTCAACTAAGAAAAAATTATTACAGGGCTCATCTGTAGTAAAGAGTAGAGGAAAATAAATTAATACAAATATTTTAATGGAAAGTTTTCAAATCCTTGATTTAATATTTGGAGTCTAAGAATTTCTTCTATATGTATTTTTCCCTAAGCTGGATATGCTATCTTTACTTAAAAAAAAATACATTATACAATTTGAATTTTGGATGGAATGGCATGTCTATTATTTATTTATATTTTATTTTGAAAGTATCTATGTATTTAAACCTTAAAACAGGAAATAATATCTTAAAAGGAAAAATATTAGATTGATATCTATCAAAATTATAATACATACACAAAAAACATGCATATTTTAAAAAATCATGCACTGGATCATCTTAGAATGTCAACTAGCAAGTGCTAAGTGATTTTGCATTTTGATAAATAGGAGTCTAATTTTATTTATATTTGAAAAAAATCAAATTTCTTCTCAGATGTAGTGACTTTTAAAAATCAATTTTCAAAAAGTTTGGAAGCATATGATACAAAATAATATTGAATAGAACATTGTTATAGTTTTACACATCACTGAATATTTTTTCTTCTTTTTCTATCATCTTATTCTGCTTTTATTATTTTCATGCTACTTATCGCCAATTTTATATTTTATTTAACTACTTAGTTATCAGATTTATTTATTTTATCTTGCCATATAACGTTAAGATCCATGAAACAACCTAGCACAGTGCTTTGCACATAAAAAGTACTCAATAAATAGGGTTGGATAATTAAATGAATTAATTAAATAAATGCATAAATTTAGGAAGATTACACTAAATTGAAACCTTTTTTCTCTCTGTGTGTGTGTATGACATATGTCTCTGTGGTAGCCCAAAGGAAAATATAAGACTTTGACAACAGACAGTGTTAACTTAAATAGGAATGAGAAAGTATTATGTCCTATTCCTTGCCCATAACAAATACCCAAAAAATAATTTTAATGAATAAGTGTGGGAGAGAAATAATTACAAGTTAATTCTTGTATTGATAATATTAAATTGGATTGGACAAAGTGGCTTCTGTTACAAGTACGTGAGAGATCAAAATGAGTAGTTCTAAACATAGTGAAATTAAGCTTATTTGATATTATTTGGTCCAAGAACATAAACTAGTTACAGACTAGAGGAAAATTTGACTTTATTAATAGTTTATATAATGAAGTAAAATAATGCAAAATAAATATTTTAAGAGCATCTTATCTTACAAATAGAGAAAAATGCATGTAGTGTTTAAGAAAAATAACTCCTTTCTTTCAGTGACGAGACAGAGCTCCTAACACTTATTTTATTATTAAACAAGAATACAGGGATTTTACCTTTTTATTGAAAATACTTTATTTAAATTCATTAACGATACTTATAATGTAATTTACACTATTTTCATGCTTTCGAACTTACATGATGTTTGCTTCTGTCATGTAGAAAATTATTGGATCTGTCCTTATCCTTACACTAAGGAAGTGTTAACTAATTTGCATTCTCTTTAAATCACATGTTAAAATGTATTAACATTTACCAATATATAATTAATTAAAACTATAGAATAATGTTTTAAAATATTTTGGGGGAAGGATAATCTAGTTTTGTTTTTCTTCCAAACATTTAACTAGATTACCACTTTTATTTCATTAATTTTAATGACATATAAAGACATTTCAATTGTACATTTTCATATATAATTTTTATATAGTGATGTATAAATCTGTGTATATAGAACTGATATATATATGTAATAATATATGTATATATTGATATGTAACTAAGTTTCAGGACAATTTACATCAGTTTATTGACTTTTTTGTTTCTTTCAAAACTAGTGATAGAGTAATTTCCCTAGTGTACTCAAAATTAATAATACATAATTACTAAATAGTAATTTCAATGTGGTGTGAAGCCCCAGGAGCTTCTGAAATGGGCCAGGTAGGGCACTGTTTTATGAACATTACTTCTTTTAATTCTCAGACAATCTCATGGAATATGTGCTCCTCATTACCTGCTTTTAGAGAAGAGGATATTAAGACTTGGATGGGTTAAGTGATTTTCATCAGGTCACAGATCTTCTATATGCTGGAGCCAGCACATAAACCCAGGTATTGTGACTCAAAAGCCAGCTCATTTCACCATTATTTTGTCTTTTCTAAAACTCTATTTTATTATTATTTCTTTTAACTGCCACGGAAATGTTAGCATTATTTAGCTTCTATCTTGTGGAAGGACCTTTGGGATTTTTACTTTATCACTGTCACGAACCATGGTGTAATAAGCACCCTTTTTCATGCTTTTTTTTTTTTAATCAGATGTGACTATTTCTTAATATAGGTCCTATCTTTTCTTTTTTCTTAGCTAATGATTAATTTCTATAGCTCTTCATAATAAGAGCCCTTAAAACAAAGAGACTAACAAAAACTCCTCAATTTGTTTTCATTGGGTTTGGTATTTTAATGTTAATTTTGAATATAATAAATTTATTAGCAAATCTAATTTTTCTTGCTCAATTGTTATTTTGCTAACATTTCTAGTACGGTATTAAGTAATAATTATTCTTTTGAATTCCTCCTTTAAGGATTGTTTTTGAGTCAGGTACAATAGTATAAGAAATATTCTTTACCGACTCTACTAAAACGTATGTTTAATTTTCACAACAGAATATTTTCTTTTACCAAGTATCTTTTTTTTGTTGTTAAAAGTAATAGTTTGATTTTTCTGCCTAAACATCAATATTCTTAAAAATAATATTGAAATTATGATGTTATTTTAAGGACAGCTGTTCTTGCAAGAACTCATAAAAAATAGATTTATTTGCTAGTAAATAGGGCCTCCCTTCACTTGAAATTTCTGAATGGGAAAAAGAATATTAGCTAATGGAATAAGGTATCAAATTCAAAAACAGTCTTCATTGCTGGAAAGGAGAAAGAAAGCCTCTCCCATCCGTGCCTTCTTTAAGACTTGAGTGCTCCAACCCACTACATACTATGAATGAATTATTCATTGAGTGAAGAGAGGAAAAGAGTATCTCTTCACTTACTGTTTTGTTCATTTTGTTAAGTTACTTAGCTTATCACCAAAGCCATTGTTCACTATGATCTCACGGGAGAAGAGTTGCTGAAAATGAGGGAAAACATGATACCATTTCCATGTGAAAACATGTAGAACAACCTTCTCAACTTGTACCATTCTTATGTGACCAATAATATGGGTAGCTGAACCTTGAAATAGTCTTCAAAATCTTTTTAAAAAATATTTTATTTATTTGTCAGAAAGAGAGAGAGAGTGCACAAGCAGGGGAAGCAGCAGGCAGAGGGAGAAGCAGACTACCTGCCGAGCAAGGAGTTCAATGTGGGCTCCATCCCAGGCCTCTGGGATCACGACCTGAGCCGAGGGCATATGCTTAACCAACTGACCGACCCAGGCATTCTAAGATCTTTTTTCTATTAGTTCTAGAAGCTTCTAAAAAGAATTGTGAGAGGACTTTGATGAAGTCAATGCCAAGACTATACTTTTCTTTAGTCAGAATTTCCCTCCTGTTACTATTCCAATTGCGTTTTATATCCTTATTCCTAGTGATTTTTATAAGATGCTGTCATGAGCACTCCATGAAGGTGCACACACGAGTTGTGTCTTTACAGGACGTCAGCTTTATTCAATCATAAAGCAAAGTTAATCACAATGATAAAGCAGGTTCAGGATTCCAAACTCAATGACTTTTCAGCATGTGATTAAACTTGGTTTCTTACACAGCACACAGAGCAGGACATAAGACAAACCACATAATGAACAAGCCAACAGAAGTGTGTGGGAAGTTAACAAACAAAACGCGAAGTCAGTCTGTGGGTGCTCCATTGAGATAAGGCCTACGTCCTGTTGGGGTCAGCTCTCGGCACTTACTGCTTATTATGTTCAAGCAACGAAGGATCTCAGTTTTGTTCAGAGCTCATTTGGGCAGAGCCTTCAGCGGCAGTTGCCTTTTTTAAGTGGTCAGACATGGAGAGGTCATGTCTGAAGAGTTTGATGGTTTGCTGCCAAAATCCTCCCCTTTTAAAGGGATTTAATCGGTCTTGGACCCCTGCAGACCTTCTCTGCTCCTGCTTGTTATCAGTTCTGGGGTGTCAGCTGATGCTGGTCCCAGGGATATCTCATAGCTGCACTGCCTTTAACTACTTGCATCATTGCTTGACAGAGGCTCCTGCTTGACATGAGAGACTCCATTTTGCTCTCTACAGATGCATAGCACATTTGAGGAGTCACGGAGTATGTATTGAGTTCTTCTGGGATTACACATTGAGGATAAGCGAAAAACAAAATGGATAGGCTCCCTTCTTTTATGGAGATTTTATCTAATGAAATAAATAGCACTGCATCTCAAATAAAATGATTTCAGCGTCAGCAAAATCACTGATGTATTAATTTTACCATTTCTCCTTCAATTTTAAGTAATACCTATTTTTAAATAGTTAGAGTTGAAAAAGTAGTATTACAAATCCTTTTGGGAAAAATCAAATTCTTTAAAATTTATCTTCTCCTCATTTTTACTTCAATACAAAGAACAGAAGAAATCCCAAATCCAACTAGCTTTGGCCCAAAAGCTCTTATCAGAAAACTCACATAACCCTAGAGAAAACAATGGAGTAGCAGAGCCTCAGTACCAATGGAAATAGAGTCTTTGCCCTGAAATCTTTTTCACCTCATCTCTTATCTCTGTTTCCCATTGCTTATTGTCTTTATTTTCCAGTCAGACTTCCAACCCATGTCAGGAAACAGGACCACTTACAGAAACCGAGCAAGTTGTCCCTAGAGAATCACTTTGTCTCTTTCTTAGCTTCGGAAAACAGTTTAGTATAACTTTGATAAAATCAAGTCCTCAGAATCAGTCAAAATATCAGTCAAGCAGGCAATTTTAAAAGTCATAATTACCTTATGATCCATAATTGCAGATGAAAACCAGTATGTTCTAGAAGGGTTGAAGGATAGCTGCTGAGCAAAGCATTAAAGGTTTCAAGTGATGGTCTGATCTCAAGGTTATTTAAATTGTCATTCTGTAGCTTCAGTTTAGACTTTGATTATTATAATAGATGGGGCTCCATTGGAATATCCAAACTCAGATTTATTAAAGTTATTCAAAAATGTACCTCAAAACTGCCTAATAATTCAAAAGAACAAGAGGAGAGATACCTAGGTGGCTCAGTTAGTTAAGCGTCTGCCTTCAGCTCAGGTCATGATCTCAGGGTCCAGGGATCGAGGCCCATGTTGGGCTCCCTGCTCAGCAGGGAGTCTGCTTCTCCCTCTGCTCCTTCCCCCCACTCGTGTTCTCTCTCTCTCCCTCCAATAAATAAATAAAATCTTTAAGAAAAATGGACAGGAGGATACCAATGCTCTAGGTCTATACTCTTATATTTCAAGACACTGTAACAAAAATATTGCTTCAAATGATATTCCTATCTAATATTTATTAGACACTATATTTTAAAAAACAGGATAGAAGAGAAATTAATCTTAGTTTCATACCAAGATCTAATCAATCCATGCCAGTTGATCAGATCTTATGGATTTAAAATCAGATATGGAAATCGTCCATGAAGAAATTAATTATGACCTGTCCTTAGGTCTAAATCTGTTATAGTGACAACAGTTTGATGACAATTTCTCCCCATAAAGGATCTCTTGCATATTTGAAACCACTCCATTTCCATTTGTTCTCTAACAACTCCATGCAGAATCACAGTGCATGAAAAAGCTCTGCCCAGAGAGAGAACCTATTCTCTATTAAGAGCATCCACTCCAAATCTAGGACAGTTAACATTACTATTCTTATTCTAATCCCATCTCATGCTATTTTGTCTGCATTGCTTCAATCTCAGGAGAACTCATGGCATTTTTTAATGTACCTTATTGGGTACCTGTATTCCTTCTCCTTCTTCCTTTCTTCTCCTGAATCCTTTAAGTCCATAAATCTAGCCCATCTAGTAAGGAATCACATGTACTTAGCTAGGTAGTCTTCCCCAAAGCACTGCTTTCCTTCAGTGTTTGAGTTTCCCAGGTCTTAAATAACTTGCACTGTATCAGTGACTGCATAAACATTCCTTATTTGCCAATTCCTTTACTATAGCAGTTAGGTATACTTCTAATTTTTCTTTAACGTTTAATTTTCCTCTGTTGTTCCTCTAATCCTTTGAAGCAGACACAGCTGTTAAAGATATGTTTTAAACTTAATTCTCAATTTATCCTTATTCTACCCTGTCACTTTTCCTGGATCAGAGTATTTTCCTCTCTCTTTGCTTCCAGGTCAATACATTCATTCTCCTAACAAAGTACAACGAATATTGCTTTGTGAAATTGGGAGATGGGGAGTAGCAGTTCCAGAGGTTTTGATTGGCCCTTTCTAACTATGTTAGCTCTTACCCTACAGGCAGGGAAGCAACGTGGGAGTTATTCCAACTCTCAAGTCTATAGATGCTACCTGTACATCCTGGGTCAGTAAAATTATTAGTGAATGTGTCGGTTGACCTAATGGACCCACAGTTAACCATAACACTATTTATTACTTGGTCCCCATAAGCCCGCCTCTATCGGGAGGTCCATGCTGACACCATGCTGGGTATTCACGCCATCTCCAAACCCTATATTCAATAGTTCACAAACGTCTGATTATTTTCCTTTCCTTGGCATACAGTAAACTGAATAAATGACCATAGGTTCTTTGGAGAATGATTGGATGAATCAGTATGGTATAAACTTTCAATATAGTTGCAGAGTACTTTCTCATAAGAATCTCACAAATTCTTCAGATGATAAATTCCAGAAATGAATATCAGTTAAGGTCTGGGAATTTAGCAAATGTCATGGATTTTTATTGAGGTAACCAATCTCACCTGTCTGCTCCTGCGTCATTGTTGACTATTCCAAGGGATGCCATGTTTTATTTAACTGTTCATAAAATTCTCTGCTAGTGAAGCCCCCTTGTTGGTCTCTACAATCTTGCTATTTATTATGGTAATTGCAACCTTCTGGGTTTTGATAGTTAAATACTATCACCTGACCTCTATTAGCATTCCTTCCATTAGGGTCCATGGATATTGGTAAATTGAGCACTAAAATCACTACCCCAACTGTCATACAGAGCCTGAAATGGAGAGCCATCACTGTACTTCCTAGTGAGGTTGGTCCTCCTTTATCAGCACATTCTTGACAACCTTGGTGAATATTATGTCCTTTTTGCCTTAAAATCGAATGTAATACTCACAGTTTTCTTGACCTCTCAGAATTCAATTTCAGCAACCCACTTTCCTCAGCCTTTCTCTTCCTTCTTTTACTGACAGCCAGAATACCTTGATCATTTCTACTCTGTTCAACAGTAGCCATCAATTTCTCCAGATTTCTCAAAGGCACCCTAACAGATTTTGATCCATCCCCTAGGATCTTTGCCAGCTTGTTAAATCCCCTATCCCTAGAAAGTACTTTCAAGTCAATGAATTTTTACTTGCTTGCTTTTAGATGTTCACCCTCTTCATCCAGCATCCTCAATCTCCAATACCTGGGATATTTTCAAGGCTGACTTAATACATCTTGGCTGAGTATTTAATATCTACTTATTCTATCACTAATTGTTTGATATTCTTCTACTCAACTATGTTCATCTTTCCACTATAGGAGAGAAGGACCCTACTTGTAAGCTACAAAATACATCCTTTGACTCTCAAATTTAGGCTTTATCTGCCATTAATGACCTTAAGTTTCTCATTATCTCTCTGGAGAGTATCAGCAATAACCAGCCACCTATGCTCTTTCATGCTTTTAAAATACCTAAATCATTGCACCTGCAAGCACACTTCCCACAGTTGTAACCACGTCCCAGGACACCTCCAGTGAAATCTTTAGCAATTGTGTTGTCACTATCACACTGGATGTACCCATAGTACTCTGATAGCATCATGTTTGTCCATCAGATGATGAGTCAATGGTCCCAGAATGCAGGCCCTTTGCTTCAGACCACTACTGATATCATAGGTTTTAGTTTGGGTCCCTCAAGAAGTAGACACCAAAGATCGGATTAGATATGCAAAAGATTTATTGGGTAAGAGAATGGGAGAAAGCCAGAGAAGTTCAGGGAAGCATCAGACCCTAATGTATGTCTGACTCCTCTGGAGGAGAGAGGGAAGTAAATAAGATTAAATAGACAAAAAAACAAAAAACAAAAACAAAACATTCCTAAGAAAGTTAAGGCTAGGACAATACTGAGTCATCAAGCCAAAGTCACCTGTTAGAAATGTAACATATCTCAGGAACAGGCCAACTTCAGTAACCCTGAAATGCTTAGTCATTGGTGAGAGGACTCTATTGGAAATATGACTTCATTGAGATTGCATTGACAGTTTTCAGGGAACAGCACCCAGGGCCAGGGATTAACTAGATTCCTGGAGGTCAGGATCTGATAGGCATACCTACATGACAATGATTCCTGCGTCCTGCCAGATTCAAAGCAATGAAACTCTGCAGTCACACAGGGTCTTGGCTTAGAGGTGTTTGTGCTTCCTTTAATGCTCTGATGTTGATATCTTAATTTATTAATACTTTTTGAATAAGGATTTCTACTTTTTCATTTTGCACTGGTCCCCAGAAATTGTATAGTTAATCTTGTCTGTGACTGTGACTATAGTAATGTTCTAATTTCTACCTCCTACAGAAGGGTATTTCCACGCAAGAATTCACTTCCAGTTATCAATCCAACATGTATCTCAAAGCCATACTTGATCTGAAACTGTTATTGTCTCTCATATGCTCTACTTCATAAACTCTCAAGGTTTGTTTCCACATGTAAAATGTAATTTCTGTTTCTACACCTATAAACATTACCTAAATTCTATCAAAATCTAATAATTCTCTGCTGAATTTTACCTTTACTCAAACCTCAAATTTGTGGAGAATGCATAATTATTCATTCAAGAATGTATAATTATTCAAGAAAGAGTGAATAATTATTCAAGAAAGTGAATAATTACTCAAGAATGTTATAACTGGATTAACTTTCTAATCTCATTTGTATATTTGAAGTAACCAGCCTTTTTGAGGGGTTTGACAACAGGTGCAAAGTTTACTCCCACAGGGGCACCTGGGTGGCTCAGTCGGTTAAGCTTCAGCTCAGGTCATGATCCCAGGGTCCAGGGATAGAACTCCGCATTGGGCTCCCTACTCAGGATGGAGCCTGCTTCTCCCCTTCCCCTCCTCCTGCTTCTGTTCTCTCTTTCTCTTTCTCTCTGTCAATAAATAAAATCTTAAAAAAAAAAGTTTACTCTCACCATTTGTTTTAAAAATAGCTCTGATGGGCATTAAGGAGGACATGTGATATAATGAGCACTGGGTGTTATACACAACTGATGACTCACTGAACTCTACCTCTGAAACTTATAATACACTGTATGTTAATTAATTGAATTTAATTATATATATATATATATAGCTCTAGGGGCACCTGGGTGGCTCAGTTGGTTAAGTGTCCAAATAGTGATCTCAGCTTAGATCTTGATCTCAGGGTCAGTGAGGTCAAGCCCCGAGTTGGGCTCCACCCTGTGTGTGGAGCCTACTTAAAAAAAAAAAAAAAAAAAAAAAAAAGCTCTAGTTTATTCATTAGTCTTGAATATGATTGCATAATTTAATGACCCAAACTCTGGATTCAATAATAGAGTAATGGTAGATTTTATTAACAAATGCATATAAAAAGGGACATTATAGAGATAAATTTTTATATTTGGAGGTTGGAATGTAGGACTAGCTTGAATAACATTTCTGTAAAAATCAAGAATAAAGATGAAAAAGAAAACACTCTGGCTTTAAGAACTAAGGAAAAAACAGTGAGAAATGAAAAGACTTTAGAACTAGAACTTGAAATAGGAAACCATTAATTAAGCTTGTGAAAGAAAATATTAAACATTAAACATAAAAGAAAAACTTATATTGTAATAAAATCATCCTAAAAATGGTCTAAAGAAGAACAGTTTGAAATAAAAAAAAAAAACTTAAGGGAAAAAAATTACTCGTTCTGAAAAGAGACCTTTTTTTTGAAGATCAGGGAAGGTTGGAACTATACACAATGAAAAGAACTATTAAAAAACTGCTCTTTTAAGTTGTGATCTAGGTGATTATGCATTATTGTCTTTTTGTTAGATTTTGGAGGCTGAGACAAAGATAATCAAAATATTAAAGGAATCATCTGAAAACTCGAACTGGAATGAACTCACCAGATAATCTAAAGTAACGGCAAAGTTTGGAAAGGTACTCCTTAAAACAGTATTTAGAATCTCTGAATATCAATCATATAATAAGCACTCAATAGCTGTTAGTAACAATAGTCTTTGTCAATTCATTTCATTAGCAATTAAGTGAAACTCCAAACTTTTTTTTTTTTTGAGAAAAAAGGGCATTCATTTTCTCTTTAACTGGGCAATCCCAGGATACAGTTTCTTCATGTGTTGCTAGATCCATCACTCTTTTGAATACATCAGAGCTCATCCTGATTCTTCTTCCACCTTTTAACCAGGATCCGCCCATATCTACCAAAGTTTGTTACACTTATTTAATACGCAGAAAAGAAATTAGGTGGATTTAAATCAATGAACCACCATCATAAGCATGGGTAAAGAGTGCTCGCAAGAAGAGTTGCTTTTTTCTAAAATAATCTAATAAAATAGCATAGGTTTGGAATCTTTGTTAAGTAAAAAATATTAGTCATCTTAAATGGATAGTATTGGAAGAAATAAAAGATAGTGTGCAGTAAGCTAGAAACAACAAATACATGTTATCCCATTGATAAATTCCCTGAATAAAATATGAGGAATTCAAATAGAAATCACATTTTACAAACGTACGTGGCCTAACTTTTTTTGATGGTCTGAAATGTCTTTTTTTGGAGAAATAGAATATCTGTGATTTTTGCTTGTTTGTTTTTGATTGGGGAAGTTAGAATTTGTAAGAAAAAAGGATAGACTATTGATTCTTAAAAGAGGAACAGGAATTGGATATAAAGCTGAAAAACTCGGGAGGAATAGAATTTTTAAGACTTATGGTAAATTCCATTTGTATTATGCAAACTAAGGAGTCAAGAATGCTGTGCATACTTTGAATATAAATATTTTGTTTTTCATTTCTGCTAAAGTTACAGAAAAAAATTAACATAAAAAAATACATTAAGTATTGCTGGCTTGCAAAACTGTTGTTAAATAAGATAGCTTTCCAAAATCCTCCACAATGCCACTGTTTTCTCTATGCTTGCAAAATATTCCTACTGTCCATTACTGGATTCAAAATGTTTCTTTTTGTTAGCATGACATTTAAAAATTAATGTGTGATAATTTATTTAAAACAGTTTTGTTTTCAGCATAGTCATCAAGAGCGTTCATTTTCATAGCTCTGTAATCACTGGGATAATACATAATTTTTAAATCTCCCTTTTATTCATTACATAATATAATGAAATTCTCAGGCTTCAAATCCATTCATAGCTGCACTTTTTCCTTGGATCTGAAAATTCAGTAAGTAATATTGTTTTTTTTCACTACTAATTGAATTTTATTAGTCATTAAAAATCCCTGGATAAAGGTGAAAAAGACACTCGTAAGTGCTGAGTCAACATGAGGCAAGTATTATAGCATTATGATAATAATACCATATATTTGTTTAGAGATTTACAGTTTATGAGGTGCTTTCATTTACTCAAATCACTTGATCTCTACAATAAGTACCTAAGTCAGGATATTTTTGATTGTACATGACAGACATATTAACCTATACTAGCCTAAGTATTTAGAGGAATTATTATAAAGGTCCTCAGCTGACATTTGGAACTTAGTGGACAAAACTGTGATTATGGAACAAATACACACAACAGCTTAAAAGCACTCTGTCTCCAGTTCCTGGTACATCCTATCTATGTGTGTACTCTGTTGGAGGAAGTCACCAAGAGGACGTGACCACAGGTTAACTTGAGAGCTGGACGTAGGCAATGGGATGCTCCTCCCCGTCCCTGTCCTTGGAATATATATTCTGTGTACTGTTTCCTACAGCAGGAACCCTTCCAAGGAGGAAACCTTGAGAGAACAACGTGCTGTTGATACAACTGGATGGCCTAAGTGACTGAACCCAGTTAAGACCTCCATATAAACTTCTAAGGTTCCAGCAGGTAGTGCAGAGATCTATTGGTCTTGAAGGCGAGGAAGACAAGCCTCGTCAGTACGTTCCCTTGTTGTTAAACCTGCCACCTACCAGTCTGGAGTGGCTGCCCCTTTCTTCAGTCTCTCCCTGCCCTCCACACCTGGGGGACAGTTTGTGAGTCAACAGCTATCTCTCACTCTCTGTTCTCCTCCATTTCTATTTCTTTTCTGAATTCTACTTTTATACATTTCTCATGTCTGAATAGCAGGAAACATGTTCACAGGTAAGTTCTAAGCTTTACAACTTAGATACAGACAATCAAAGAAAGACAAACTTCTCTCACTCAATTCCATTTCCAAAATGTTTGTTGAAGCATTGCCGGGGCCAAAAGGAAACATTCAAATACGGTGGAGACGAGTGGTAATAGTGCCAGGTCCAGGAAGGAGAATACATTTCCCTGAGGAACAAGGGACGAAATGGTGCTTATTCTCTACAAATATCACAAGGTACATGGGATTACTATGTTTCCAAATTTATAAATGAAGAACAAATGACCAGGGTTCAAAGAAGTTAATTTATGAGTTTTTCAACATATTCCATAAATTTTATTTAAGATATTTATGTAAGATTTTGTACTAAAATTCCTTTGAAATTTTACATATAAGGTAAAGGTGATTAAGTGATGGCAGCATAGATACAGGTAATTCTGTTTATAGCTAATTTAATACTTAAGGATTATTGATGGATGGATAGATGCATATCGATGGATAAATGCATGCACATTGTTACATATATGCAAAAATACATATATGCATAAAACATGGTGTGCATATATACGTATAATACATATTAGAATATAAGGCTTCTGTAGGTGCATTCATCAATCATTTATTTCATTATTACTGGGTTTTGAATCCTAGTTGAATCCTAATCCTACTTTCTCCATATTTAGTATATAAATGAATTTACTCATATCTCCTAGATCATTTTTTATATTATTTTTCTTTGTATCTTCGGATCTCCAAAATCTTAGTGAATTTCTATGCTGTGTTTTATGAACTATGATCCCAAAATTTATATTTTCTAAGTGACTAGTACCTATTGTCCCAACACTGTTTATTTAAAAAAATATTGGTTTTCATGCTAATTTAAAATAGCACTCTTATCAAACACTGACTGTTTAGTCTATTTCTGGATCTAGACTGTTGTGTTTTTCTGGCAATCTTTTCTGTGTCAATATCATATGGCTTTATTTATAAAATATTTATACTATATTTTTATTTTTGTTTGAGCTAATCCTGTTCTGCCTCATTGTTGCTCTTCTTTATAAGCGTTTGCCTTGTTTTGACCTTGCATACTTTTCTATAAAAAAATTAAAATGAACTTTTCTAGCATTAGAGACAAAATCCTGTTGGCATTTTATTACTATTTCATCAAATATGTAACTTCACTTGGCAACAATTTTTCTTTTTAATGAGTCTTCCTATGGAAGAAGATTGTATGTCATTAGGTTCAGCATATAATGCTTATTTTTCTGTAAGCATTTTATCTTGTTACTATTTTAATGTTTTTCTCTACTTTTTATCTTCCAACCAGTTGATATTTGCAGTAAAAATTATATTATTATAGTGTTTGCTTGTGTTTACTATTCATAATATTGAACCAATAATCATATGTAAGCTTGGTCTTTAGTCTTTGTTTTTCTAAACTTTCTCAGATTTGGTTCTCAGTTGGTTCTTGACCTTCCAGACTGATGGTGGCTTGAGCAGGTCTAGAATCCTAGACCCTGATATTACAAAAGCAGAGCTGCCAGCAACAGACACACTTCTGGGACTAGAAGCAGAAAAGTTCTCTTCTAGTCATCCTCTGAACTCTACTCTGAATCTAATAAGAAGCCAAGTGGCAAGAAGGCCTGGGTAGTTTCTGGATTCCAATCACAGGCTACAGAACAGAATATATAAAAGTGAGGTATAAGGCTCAGTGATGATATGCACATAGCCAGAAACCTCCTCTTTTTTCCTAGATTAATTAATGGTTTGTTTATATTGTTGATATTTTTTAGACAACCAAATAGTGTTACATTTTGTTATTGTTTCTAATTTATCTCTGTTTTCTAACTAATCATTTACCGTTTTTATTCTCAAATTAGTTCCTTCTGCTATTTTTCTTATTAATTTTATTGGCATTTCTCTAGCTTTGTATTTGAATACTTTATTGATTTATTATGTTTATTAGGTAGATGTTTGAATACTATGAATTATCCCCCTAAAACTGCCTCAGCTATATCAAATATTTGGCCATATTATGTTTTTTAAATTTTAATTATATTCTAGAATTTTTTCAAAATTATTTTGTATTTTTTGACTCAAGAGGTGTTTATATAAAATTTTAAAAATCATTATTTCAACATCAATGTGAAATCTTTTATTTTAAATATTTTGTATTAATTTATAGTTTTATTTCATTCAGATAAAATAATGTTATGAGTATTTTTAAAAATGTTATCCATAATTTTTGAGACTTTTTATAGGGTCCAATTTTGTAAATGACGTATATAGTTGAAATGAAGTGCTATCCTTCATGATAACAGGGTTTGGTATATATTTTTTACATTTTCATCTTCTGTTGTTTACTTCTTTCACAGCCATAAGAAATTTTATTTTTACACACTTAATCTGTTTTGGACTGAAAGAGGAATGATACCTCCTGTCATTAAATGCACTTTCTATATTTCATGTCCTGTAGTTTCGGCTTCAGAGATTCCTCCTGAGCTTTTGTGTGCACGGTTGTTGATAACTATTGTAATTCTACTGTGCATTGAGACCTAAAGACTCTGTCTCATTTAGAACGTTTGACTAGGATTTTACTTTTGTAAGCTATTAAGCACAACTGTTGCTTCCTTTTTTTGTTTGTTTGATTGTGTGGTATTCTTTTATTCATCCTGTTATTTTTAATCCTTCTGATCACATTTGTCTGTGTCTTATACCCAAAATAGAGTTGAATTTTATTTTGTTAGCCAATCTGATCGATGAATTAAGCACATAGTAGATGTCATCCTTTACACTGTGTTTATTGATTCTCCATTATGAGTAATACTGAAATTATCTTCTAACATCTTCCTAATCCCTGCCCTACTCTCTTCCTTTTACGCAATAACAGTGCAATCTTTAGCATCTATTTATGTACTGTTACATATGTTTACATTTGCTCAAAAATTTAAAAACTTTAAATGATGTCATTTGAAGCTCAACTATTTCTTATGAGGCAGCCAAGACACTAATATTACTCCCCCCTTTATCTGTGTCTTCTCTTTCAACTTTTTAGTTTTATTTTTTTTCAACATCGTTCAAGGATTGAACATTACAATAAACATACCGATATTCAATAATTAATTTCTCTTCTGTCTTAACTTCAGATCTATAGTTAAACACCCTTAATGCTCAGTCCCTTTCCTGAAGTTTATAGTCATTTCTTAGATACATGAAGCTCTTATATCCATTTAGTTTCTTGGAAAGGCTGTGATCTTATTAGTGTGATATTTTCTGAATTCTTACATTCCTAAACATTTTTTATAGCTTTGATCAATGAATGAACAGGTGAGCAGCATATAAATTCTTGCCTCATACTTTCTTTCGATTATCACATATATGTTGCTCTATTGTTTTTCACTATGAGTATTGCTAATGCCTATCAGTATCTATGCCTAATGTATCTAGTGCCTATCAGAACTTCTTTCCCTTTGAGTGACCCAAATTTCTTGGCTAGGAAGAAAGAAATTAAACAAATTATGTAAAACAGATAATTTACAGTAAATTATATATATATGTGTGCAATATGTATATTTTATATACATTATGCATATGTTGTATAATAGAAATAATTTTATACATATACTTTAATTACTGTAAACTTACTTTAATTCATTTATGTATATTTAAGCAGGAATCTGTTAATAAAACCGGACAATCAAATGTACAATATAAAACAAGCTACTCTTTCACACTAGCCTTTCAATCCTACTCTCCAGGTGGTACTACTGTTTAGTCTTTCTCTTCATCATCCCGGGAAGAAATGTGGACACACAACACACATACATAAACACATTGCATCTCTTTTGCCATTATTAGTGATTAGCTATTAATTTTGTGTTCGTCATTTCCACGTGACTCTTCAACTTCTAATCTTCACATTCATGATCCACATACCAAGAAAGAAGAATAGAAAGGAGAAATTAAATTATTTCTTAATGCCCACAATTGTGACAAATGGCCTTTCTTATATACAAGGTAGGCTGAAATATCATATTTTAAAGGAACTTTAAAACAATCAATAATTTAATGAGACAAATTTTTATTGAATTGGAAATGACAGTTTCTAAAACCTTGGTTTTTATAACAAAGTATGATATGCACCAGTTATTTTGGAACTACTTTTGTAACAACACATTGAAAGATGCCTCTCTCTCCTTTCCACCCTCCCCACATAAAAACAGAAAAGGCAAATAAAGTAACTCATGAAAATTACTAGATTTTTTACTTCTTTGTTCCATACTCTCTTAGTTACTCTGTCTTTAGAATATGGCTTCATATATCTGGAGGAGCAAATTTTCTTTTTGCTCTTGTCTATTTAACACTCCTAGTGTCCAGTGTCAATATGTATTCTTCCTTCCTGGAGATATTTCCTCTGCCGAAAAATGCAGTCTTTCCCTATAGAAGGCAGTGGTTTGGTCAACATCTTTTACCGGAACCCCAAACATGAAGATTTTCCTTCTTTAAAATGGGTTTTAGACAAAGATAAAAATCAACACTCTCACAATGTGTTGGAAGTCATTAAATTATTCAAATTCTGGAAAGTATCATGATTCAGTGATAGTTGCTGTCTAATAAGGACTTAAAATCCTAAAATGATCAGAGCGGGAATGAGGTGGTATGTTAACAAATACTGGAAGTTCAAGCAAAAGATAAAAATTCACAATGACAGAAAGGAGAACACTGATCTTTTGCTCTAAATAGATGAAGATAATAAAAGAGAAAGTTTGCCTAAAGTGCAAATGTAAACCAAGGCATGAGAAGTGTAAAGGAAATCATGACACTAATGGAATATAATGCATAATTAGGCACAGAGAAAGAGAGCATAACTATTCCAGGAGTAGCCATGATAACAATAGCAGTTCTATTAGTCAGCAGAGACTAGGCTATGTTGTAGTTAAAAAACAATGAAAATGTATCAGTGCTTTGAAAACAAGTGAGAATGCCCCATATGTATTGCACATGCATGAGGCTTTTATTGGAGTTATTCTCCACCTAGCTTCGAGGCTTACAGAGGCTCCACTACCTGAAATCTCCCTGGCTAAGGCTGCAGGAGGGAGAGAGCACAAAGGATCAGGTGCTGATGCTTAAATACTTGCAGTGTCACTTTCTCTCACATCTCTTTGATCAGAGTAAGTCATATGGCTATTGCTGACTTCAATGGATGTTGAAGGGTGTTCATCTTCTATGTCAGGAATGTAAGGAAAATATTAATAGTGTCTACCACAGCAGCAATGGTGGACAAAGTTCTGTAACTCTTTGTTAGGGGCTGAATAGTGTCCTCCCCAAAATTAATATTTTGAAGACCTAACTCCCACTATCTCAGAATGTTGACTGTATTTAGAGATAAGGTTTCAAAGAGGTAATTGTTAGAATGAGGCCATAAGCCTGGGTTCTAATAAAATCTGACTGGTGTCCTCCCTCATAAGGAATGGAGACTAAAATACAGGGAGACACCAGAGGTACCATCATGTGAAGAGGCCATCTTCAAGACAAGAACAGAGTTATTGGAAGAAACCAATTCTCCTGGCACCCTGATCTTGGACTTCTAACCTCCGGAAATTTGAAAAATTAATTTTTGCTGTTTAAGCCACTCAGTTCATGGTATTTTATCACAGAAGCCCTAGCAAACTAATACACCATGTGTGCTGAAATTATTGGTCATTGGTAGAATTAGGACACAATTCAGAACCCTATTATGTGATTCAAGGATATTCAAGAAAATGAAATTTCTCCATCTCAATATCCTTAACTTAATCACAGCTGCAAAGATTTGCCATGCAACATAACATACTCACAGGCTCCAGGGATTAAGACACGGGCATATCTGAGGAGGCATTCTTTGCCTACCACATGTACCTGGAACATCCTTGTCACCCTTTTACACCTCCTATACAGTAGTTCCCACTTAGCCACAGTTTCCAAGGTTTTAGTTACCCATGGTCAACAGCAGTCTGGAAGCAGATGATCCTCCTTCTGATGAATCAACAGAAGGTCAATAACAACCTAATTCTGTGTCACAGAGCCTACATCATTCACCTCACCTCACCTTGCCACATAGGCATTTTATTCTCTCACATCATCGTCAAAAAGAAGAGTGAGCACAGTACAGTAGGAGACTTTGAGAGAGAGATCCCATATTCACGTAACATACAGGATATTATTATAATTGTTCTATTTTATTATTAGTTATTGTTGTTAATCTGACTGTGCCTAATTTATAAATTAAACTTTATTATAGATACGTATGAGTAGAAAAAACCAGTATATATACGGTAATACCTGCAGTTTCAGGCACTAATGGGGGGTCTTGGAATGTTTCTTCCATGGATAAGGGATGACTACTCTACTTTAGATCAAAAATTATTTATTTATTCTTCTTAAGAGACAGAGAGAGTGCATGCGCAAGTAGGAGAGGGGAGAGGGAGGAGAAGAGGGAGAATCTGAAGCAGGCTCCACACCCAGTGTGAAGCTCAAAGCAGGGCTCGATCTCTGAGATCATGACCGGAGCCGAAACCAAATCTTCAAAGTTGTAATAACATAGTATACATTTCGTATAGATGTAGGCAGAGGTTCCTCTAGAAATTTCAAGCCTTCTCTGGGTTGGACCAGTTGTATAAGATTACTCCAGAACAGGAGAAATTTACATATATTTTAATCAGGAAGAAGAACAAGTAATAAAAGCCAAAATCTCATATTAATATATTTAAATTTTTAAGATCTTGTATTATTCATGTATCTTATGAATCCCATGGATATTAGCAAAATAGCAAAAACTGAGTTGGCTCAATTATTAGTTGATTGTATGTGTTCTTTTGTCAATAGATGTGGGCACTAGAGAGATAGAAAATGTGTCTAATTAAACTATGAATCAAAGATATCTAAAATTTGGTAGTTGCTCAATTCATGCTTATAAATTAAATACATGACTGAATATTTTATAATATCACAATTACTGTAATTTTTTATCAATTACATATTAGGGGCGAGATTTTACATCTTTTCAAAATGAGAGGAAGAAGCCCACACTCACCCAGTACTTATTACAGATATGTTTGATGCCAACAGAAAATGGTTCAAATCGCTGTGATCTTAAGCAAACTGATAAAAGCTCTTCAACACTGAACATACACACAAAAGAAACTCATTTTTAAGATGCTGAAACTGCAGTGCATTTGAAAAACACATGCAAATTTATACTGAAATGCAAACCCTTAATGTTAAAAAAATGACTTTATGGCCTTTTCCTACCAAAACACACCACACACACACACACACACACACACACACACACACACAAACACACACACAAAGTTGGGACATCATTTCTTCTATTTAAATCCATTAACAATTGCAGACAAGTTCTTTTATTGATGATAGGATGTCAGAGGTGTGTGATCATGTGTACCAGTTATAAACTTTATAAAATATGTTACCAAATGTGTTCTTTTAGTAACCATGTTTGCATCACTTGATTAAAAATTAGAGCACATATTCATCTGATGCAGTTTTTGTGTGTTGGGAAATAAAATTTTAAATGTAGCAAGAATAGAAAAATTAAAACAAAATATCAAAAGATTTAGATACCCAAGTAATTAACCTCAGGGTCTTCTTCCTACTAGTGCAAAGTCAAATAAATCTATATACTATATTATTATTTGAATATAAATCTCCATAAAAATAAAATGCAATTTTAGTAAAAACCTATATACCTTAACACTTTTTCTATAAACTTTGTTTTCCTAAACTATAAGGATGGTAATTTAAATATACTTGGCAGATAAAATAAAATGAAATCAGTTATTTTCAACTATTTTGAGATTTATTTCTTTAATTTTTTCCGTATTAAATAATAATGAAAGGACACTGTCTACCCTCTCCTATAGACACACAGCTCCTCCTAGAGCTATATTTTATATTTCAAGTTTTAGCTAGTATTTTTTCTCATAGTCTTCCAATACGTGGTCTCTTTGAAATGGCATTGAAGTAAGTTTTCTGTGCTTGATAGTTTGGGATTTTGCTGATGTATGTATTCATTTTTACTTATTTATTTTGCAATTTTAGATAAACGCTATACATATGGAATATGCATTTCTCAAAGTAAACACATAGATTTAGGATTAATAGTTAATATAGCTTGAGGCAAAATTATTATCAAAATACTTTATAGATGCTGCAGCTGAGCATTTTAATACACATCTAAAATAAGTTAAACATTATCCCAAGAGTTCACTCTCAATTAAAGCTTAAAAAGAAAGAGAGACAGAGATAACATAAATTATAAATCAGTATTGCACAAAGCATGGTATTATAATGTCATGGTTCTAAGAACAATAAAGCTTTAAATTTCCCTGCAGGCTATTCTTGCCTGTTTGGGTATGTTGTTCAAGTTACGCATTGTCTAAAGGGATATATTCACTATAAATAATGCTTTCTAAACAAATTGATGTTCTGTACCACAAGTTAGGATTTGATTACTGAAAATGTGTATATAATGCAAAGCTAATTATAAAACCCCCAAACTGAAATGTACTTTTTTCAGGGATTTAAATGATTTCCACCAAGGGAGATGACTTTTCAATATGCAGAGAACTAGCACGATGCTTCTTCTACTAAACAGCAAAATAGCTTAAGCCAAATAACACTTTCCAATCTTTTTTTTTCCCCCTAACAATTCTATGTGGCTTTAGAGAAATTAGAAAATAGTACTTAGGATCATATTTATCTCTAAATGAAAATGTTCATTGCTTAGCTTTAAAAAAAACAACATAGTTTAGGTATAGAGATGTTGTATTTGTAATTAGTGATTCTATAATTAGCAATCTAATTTTGGCTACTTCTGCGCAATATTAAAGCGAAATTTTCATTTGCCATTTTGTTGCCAAGGGAATTTCCCCGCCATACTAAATGACTGCCATGGAGCCACAGATTGGATTGGAAACAAATGTCACAACATATTTTTGTGACAACCACAATGTGTTTAACATTTTATAAAATGATCACTATAACTTTCTCTTATTCTTTAAGGTGTTTATTTTAATATCCTGTGGGTAATGATTCTTCATGATTGCTCTCTTTTTTACTTAAGAATTCATGGCTTTTCTTTTAAGGACAATCTTTACATCCTTACGACAAGAATTTTATAACCTAATATAAATATTTACTTACATCTCTGAGATACTGAAGTCCACTTTAAAACCTTCTCTAGCTACTTTCTGGTGCTGTAAATACTCAATAAAGTAAAGAATAAAACTATGTTTTACAAATGCTACAATGTAGAGCAAGTTTCGTACAGTCACGTTGTGTAGTGAAACAGCAAAGGACTTTTGGAATCAGACACATTTGAATTTGACTGATAGCCTCACCCTCCGTAACTTTATGGCCTTGCTAATCTGTGCCTTCATTTTCTAATAAAATATCAATACTCTTTCTTAGAATTATTTATTATGTGGAAAAGAGTCAACTCGGTGCCTAGAAAATAGTATTATTCAAAACATGTAATTTTTGTTTTTGAGAATAAGGGGAAAGTAGAATGATTCTTTAGATGCAATATGATCTGAGACCTGTGGGATGAATGGAAAATTGTAGCAGAAAGATGAATGGAAGCAAAGACAAATTAAATGAATAGCATGGAAACTAGCAATTATATTTTCTTAGCACATAAAGAAAGAGTAAAACACATCATAAAATGAAACTTTCATAGTAGCCAGGTCATGATCAGCCAGCATCCCCCTCCAAAAAGAGAGAGAGAGAGAGACAGAGAAAGAGAGAGAGATATCTTACATATTAACCCATATTTAATACATGGGAAGAATTTAATTGGTAAGTGGCTAACATTTTGATAGAATTCCTTTGCAAGTACATTCCTTGATTACTTGATCCATCTGTTTATCAATTCACTCAATGTGAAGATTAGATTTCATAAACCAAAGATGACCACTGACAAACCAGTTAGAATGCCACTGTGATAGTATATCTGAGAGGTCCTGAGTGGTGAACTTGGTCTATGATAATAGGAAAGATGGAAATATGGTATTTCCAAAAAGTATTTAGGTGGTAGCAGTGTTTGAAGGATTCCAACAAGTAATAACCCTGTTTCCTCCCTCAAGCATTCATTCATTCATTTATTCAATGATACTCATAAAACACTATTTGACAGATCCATGTTGAGATAATTTATCTGTGAGAAGACATAGTTCTTGTCTTCAAAGATCTGACACTTTAGAGGGTGGTAGGGAAAGCTTTAACAGGTAAATGCCTTATGTTTATAAATATGATGAGAAAAGTAAAAGAAAGATAAAGAAAAATCACAGGACATTTATATTTTATATAGGGGGTTGCAAAAATTATCTCAGAGAAAATAGCACTTAACCACAGACATAAAAGAATTGAAGGAATAAGTCATACAGATATCAATGACAAGAGTGTCATTGATCGAGGAGGACAATGCATGTGAATTGGGACAAAATATGTTTTTTTAAAGGTCAGCAATTAGATTAGTAGGACTACTACTGAATGAATATGGGTAAAAGAGATAGAAGGTAACGGAAACAGCAAGGAACTAAATAATGTAAGGATGTGTATACCATGGTAAAGACATCGATTTTGATACAGACTGAGATTGCAAATTTTTGTAGGGTTTTAAGACCATAGATCACTTTGACTTCCATGTGGAATGGGTTGTTAAGAGGCAAGGGTGGAAGCAGAGATATCAATTAGTAGTTTATTAAAATGGTCCAGGGAAGAAAGCAATGGCTTGGATTAAAGTGCAATGATAGAGATAATGATGACTGTTAGAACTTAAATCTAATTCCAAGAAACCTCCCATAGGACTTAATAGATTGCTTAGACTGATGATGGGATGAGAGAGGAAAATCAGAGTCAAGAATGAATTTTGGGGATGCCTGGGTGACTCAGTTAAGTGCTGCCTTCGGCTCAGGTCATGATCCCAGAGTCCTGGGATTGAGACCTGTGTTGGGCTTCCTGCTCAGCCGGGAGCCTGCTTCTCCCTCTCCCTCTGCTGCTCCCGCTGCTTGTGCTCTCTCTCTCAACTAAATAAATAAAATCTTTAAAAAAAAATGAATTTTGTCCTAAGCAAATGGAATAATGGAATTCATTTGAGATAAGGAATTCTGAAGGGAAAGTTTTGATTTGTTCATTTTGTGGAAGAAAATACTTTAAAAAATTTCCTTTTGGACATAGTATAGTTACCTATTATATATATTGTAATTGTATATAAAAGTTACATATTTGTATAATATGTTGTTATAATATATAACATAATATAAATAATGTATAAATATATGTATCTGTTACAGCTTTGTTACAGGTGAATTATGGGCCTAGAGTTCTGGGGAGAAAACAGGGCTGGGGATTAACATACAGGACTCAACAGACAACAGATGATATTGAAACATAGGAAACTGTGTTCTCCAAAGGAATGAATGATAAGATGCAAAAAAAAAAAAAAAAAAAAAAGACGGTGATCAAAGAGTCAGTTTTATTAATAAAATAATTTCAATAGCAAATGTAGATCTTTTGTACAGCCAAATAATGTCTTCCCTTCTAAGGCACCTCTGGATTTAATTTATCCTTCTCTCAGTGACTGAACCTACCTTGCATAGCATTTGCTTTAGTGTACCAAGTCCCTAACATTGCTTATTAATGGTTCTATGGGTGATTAGAACAGTATTTCCCAAACATATTCATAAAATGGTACACTTAGAAATAATTACAATTTATGTATTTATCTTAAATAAACACAAAGTTGGGTGCCTGGGTGGCTCAGTCAGTTAAGAGTCTGCCTTTGGCTCAGGTCATGATCCCAGGGTCTCTCTTTCTCTCAAATGAATAAATAAAATCTTAAAAAAATTAACAAATAAACACAAAGTTGATCTCAGGTTTAATCAACCAGTTATGCAGTCCATGCTACAGCTTTGGCTACTCTAAAAGGTAAAAGTATACGCAAATATGAATCATGGAACATTGCATCAAAAACTGGGGATGTACTCTATGGTGACTAATATAACAAAATAAAAATTATTAAAAAAATAAAAGATAAAAGTATCAATATATTATACATGCTTTACTTCTAATTAAAATAATCGGCATGCCTGGATGCCTCAAAGTATCATTTAAGAAATGTCCGTATATATGGCTTTTAGACATTACCCTGGGCAAAACATCCCACCCTACTAAAAATATTAGTTTTACAGTCATTATATTTTAAATTTACCATATAAAAATTGCCATTGGCACTTACTCATCTATGATATTTATTTAAAAACGTCCATTGTCAAAAGCAGATTATTTAACCATTAGCAAAAACCACACACATCATTTGGCCATTCAAATAACATTCATTATATAACTAATGGGAATCAATACACCTGCTTTAATAAAGGCTATTGATCCCAGGCTGACTGACCTTAAATGGAACATATTGATACTGTAATCTAAAGCATGTTGCAGATATGGTCATCAGGTTTGGTCTTCTGCTAACAAATTAGGACATCCCTACTCTTCTGCTGGCTTATTTTGCTAACACTGATCTTTCAGACAATTATGAAAGTCTAACTGTAATGTGTGCATATCATTGACCTCCCAATTGGACTCTGAATCCCTTGACGATGAGTATTTTACTTCCCTGTTCTTCACTTCACCCTTATCCACTCTGTGCCCTGAATCCAATGTGCATGTTAATCATATATAACAAATATGTTTTAAATAAAACATTATATCTTTGTGGTGGGTATGTAAATGGATGTTAGAGTTTGAAAGCAGGCATGATTTGTTACAATATTCACTAAATTACGATATTTACTCTTAAACTAAAATCTTTAGAATTTTCTGAATCTGCTTTTTATGTGACAAACTATCCTGAAGATGATGGAGATACTGTAATACATTTTGAATGTTAAACTGTGAGATGAGCTACAATCAGCAATATAAAATGGTGACTCTCCAACTACTTATGTCTTTCACAATTTTTGTCTATAAGGATCCTGGCAGTCTATGTGGATATATGTAACTTTGTCCATGAAATATTTGGGGGATATCCCAGTTTAAACAGTTGCCCTTATCTATCTGATTGTTATTGATATAAACATGATTGTGATTACGGATATTTTTATTTTTGGGAATTTGAAAAAGTGTTACAGAGGTAATAAATGTCTCCCTATGTCCAAGGGCTTTTATGTCATTGGAAATAAGCCAGATATTTACAGTAGAGCACAGTGCTTTCAAAAAGCTTTCTTTTTACTGGTTTGCCCCAACATGCTCTTTTCTTCCCTGAAGTTATAAAGGCAGTGTGGTTCCTGTGGTATTCACCAACAGTGGCCTGTTCTTTGCATTCAAGAAATCCACAGTAGCAAAATATTTACATCTTATAGAAAGATCATTAAACTATTGACCACAAAATAGGAACATGGCTCCTAAGGGGAAAATGGCTGCAGATTTTGGAACAGGATCAAAAAATTGTTTACGGGAACATTTGATTCTGATCACTTAGCTTGGCAAAAAAGTCTTTGGAAGATAGGCTGGAGTACAATGATCTAACATTTTAATGGGAAGAAGAGAAAAGATCTATTGTAGAACTGCCTATTCCAACAGAATAAAAAACTATTGCAAATGAAAGCACACAGAAGTTCATACAGTGAAATCTGAATTTTCCTTTCAGCCTACTGGAGGGAAGAAAAACAAGCTTCAGAATGTAGGCCTTGGGGGCGCCTGGGTGGCTCAGTCCTTAAGCGTCTGCCTTCGCGGCTCAGGGCGTGATCCCGGCGTTATGGGATCGAGCCCCACATCAGGCTCCTCTGCTGGGAGCCTGCTTCTTTCTCTCCCACCCCCCCTGCTTGTGTTCCCTCTCTCGCTGGCTGTCTCTCTGTCAAATAAATAAATAAAACCTTTTAAAAAAAAAAACAAAACAAAACAAAGAATGTAGGCCTTATGCTACAGAGTAGATAACTGATGCCAGTACTCTTGTTCTCTCTTATTACCAAAGCGGACTTGAGCATGGTGGTCTAATATTTGAAACAGCATGGAAAAATTCTAATAGAAGTTCTTGATAAAATCTCCAAACTAAGGCTGTGTACCAGCTCGGCTTATAAAAGAGTTTTTGGCATTAAAATATTGAAAATGTAGGTATCCCTAAAGAATGCTGTATTATTGCTCGTTGGGAATAGGCCCCTCAGAATATTATGCATATGGAGTAGGTTTGATTGACAAGGTATCCCTATAGGTTAGACAATTGCATTATCTAGTGGATGGAAATATCACCATACATCACATAAAAATCCTATTTGGGTTCAGAGCTGATTACTGATGTTATTCTGTCTGTGGCTTAATTGGCTGTTAGATACTAGGGGAAATTCTCTATTACTTTCTTCCTTTCTCTTTTTTACTCTGGAGCTTACATTTTTCATTTTCCGTTTTTTTTTTTTTAAATTATTATTATTAAGACTTAAGATTCAACAAAACAGATTTGTGGACCTTAAATAAAAGCCTGTTTAAGCTACTAATATATTGAATAGACCCATCAAGTTAAGGGATATAAGCACATGACATTTACAATGAAGGTAAAGAGATTAACTTTGGAGTCAAGCAATGATTGGCTCATTCTCTGCTTTTTTTTTTTTTTTGCAATAAGGAATAGTATATTAATATTTTGGAATATGTAAAAAATGATTGCATTTTGTGAGTATTTCACATGCTCTTGAAAAGATCAATTCTGCTGTTTTGGGTGGGGTAGAATGTTCTAAAAATGTTGATAAAATCCAGTTGATTGATGGGAGTTCATTTCTTCTATATCCTTATTAATATTCTGATTAATAGTTCAATGTGTTATTGACAGACAAATACTGAAGGTTCTATCCATAACTGTAGATTTGTCTAAATCTCCTTTCAGTTTGTTGGTACTTGAAACTCTGTTTTTAGGCATATAAATATTTCGAATTGTGTCTTCTTGATGAATATGCAAGGTCCTCCTTATCCCTGGTAATGTCCTTTGCTCTTATTCTACTTTGATAGTAATATAGCCACTTCTGTTTTGTTAGCGTTTGCATGGAATATCTTAATTCTTTTATTTTTAAAGACCAATATCATTATTTTAAATAAGTTTCTTATATACAACATAGAGTTTGGTCATTGTTCACCTATTTTGACAATATCTTTTTAGGGATGTGCTTAGATCACTTACATTTATATCCATTGTATATAATGCAGTTATTGAAATGTTTGGAATTATTTTTATAATTTTCTTACTTACTTTTTGTTTCTTTCCTCAGTTAATACCGTTCCCCCTTTATCCACTTACTTTTGTGTCATTTGAATGTTTTTTTAGCAAAACACTTTAATGTAACGTGATTTTGACTTTATCCCTATAGCTCCTTACAACATACATACTCAAAATCACAGTTTACTTATGAGCAACATTTTACCATTTCAAGAGAAATACAGAAAACTTAGCATGACCCCATACATTAGAGTTTTCTATTTTTTAAATTATGTTAATTTAGTCAGTGTATAGTACATCATTAGTTGTGGATGTAGTGTTCAACAATTCATTAGTTGCATGCAGTTTTCTTATATATTACAACTACATGCATTGAAAACCAAATCAATCAGTGCTCTAATTTTTATTTTTTATATCAAATAAATTATTTAAAAACTCAGAAGTAAATAATTATATGTATCTGAATATTTACCATTTCCATTGTTCTTCCTTCATCACCAGGGTTCTAAGTTTCTATCTGGCATTATTTCCCTTCAGTCTGAAAAAATTTTAGTAGCAATCTTTTTAAAGCAGATTTGTTAGTAATTAATTCTCTTAAATTTTCTCAGAAAATGTCTATTTTACCTTTATTCTTAAAAAAAAAGATTTTATTTATTTATTTGACAGAGAGAGCAAGAGAGCACAGGCAGGGGGAAGAGGGAGAGGGAGAAGCAGGCTGCCCGCTGAGCAGGGAGCCCGCGGGGCTGAAACCCAGGGTGCTGGGATCATGACCCGAGCCAAAGGTAGTTGCTTATAACCAACTGAGACACCCAGGCCCCCCCGTTTTGCCTTCACTCTTGAAGCGTATTTCTATTAGAGGTTAAATTTTTTCTCAACACTTTAAAAACATTGTTTCATTTTCTTCTGCCCTCCATGGTTTCTAATTAGAAACATACAATGATTCAAATTGTTGTTTCCTTTCAAGCTGTGTTATTTTACTCTGGGAACGGTCAGGAATTTTTTTTTTTTTTTTGGTCTTAGTCTTCAGCAGATTTGTTATTCTGTATCGGATCATGGCATTCTTTGGTTCTATCTTGTTTGAGAAATTCTGAGCTTCTTGAATCTGTTACTATGTCTTTTGGTAGGTAAACTTAGGACATTTTTAGCCATTAATTTTGTAAATATTTTGTACGCACCACCTTCTTTCCTCTTTCATACTGAAATTCATATTACATGAATATTTAGTCTTTTGCTAATTACTATAGATCACTGAGAATATTTTCTTTCCTCTGTCATTTCCGTGCTGCCACGGAGTCTATCTATGTGTCTTTCATTTCATTTGTTGTATATTTTATATGTAATTTTCCACTTGATTCTCCTCTGTATGTTTCATTTATTTGCTGAGATAGTTTTGTTTTGTTTTTTTTTCCATTCAATTCAAGAGCAGGCCCAGGAATTCATAGACAACTTTAAGGGACACTTATCCAAACACTTCCCTCTCTGCGTTAATAATTTCAGGTTCTGGGGCGCCTGGGTGGCACAGCGGTTAAGTGTCTGCCTTCGGCTCAGGGCGTGATCCCGGTGTTGTGGGATCGAGCCCCACATCAGGCTCCTCCTCTATGAGCCTGCTTCTTCCTCTCCCACTCCCCCTGCTTGTGTTCCCTCTCTCGCTGGCTGTCTCTATCTCTATCGAATAAAAAAATAATAATAATTTCAGGTTCTGTGGGGTTCCTTCCCTCCCCCTTTTTTTGTCTAAAAGTCTGGACTTTAGTTATTTGATTCTCTGGCACACTTTAGTGACTATACCCAAATTCATGGCTGAGTGCTAGAATTAGAAAGAAAGCAAAAAGGAACAATGGTTTGTCCCAACCTTGTAGACCATGGCTTCACCAAATCAGAAAGGAAACTTATCCTTCCTCAGAGTTATGGCCCATGTGGTCTCTTGTGGCCTCTGTGATTTTGCTCACCCTCTGGTTTTAATTATTTATTTAGTTAGTTTTTATTTAAACTGGAAAAACAGTGGACACAGAAATGGTAACTAACCATTGGTTCAGTGTTGTCTGGAATTCTTCTCTAATCAGTCTACTACAATTTATGTTTCTATGTTCTCAAATAGCTAGCAAATCCATTCATGGTGGGTTTTAGACATTTTTTCCATGAGAGAGATGAAGTCAAATATGCTTACTCCATCCATCTGGAGCCAGAACACAAAACTGCTTGTGGTTTGAGCAGGATATGTATATTCTTGTATGTTCCTTTGAGGGAAAACATAGATGATAAAATATTTTTGTTACAACATCATTGAATATCACCATTTCTCCAACTCCAAATGTTAAAATAGATAATTTTATATGCTAATTTGTGTATTTTATCATGTGGCTTGTGCAATTTCATGGAGCTAATACATGACTGTATCGGTAAGTCATAAAAGAATACGCTGGTCAAACCCAATAATATAATAGCTAACCTTTTAACTTGGGTTAACTCCCACATTCCACTAATCCTCTATTTTAAATATCCCACCTTGGGGTGCCTAGGTGGGGCAGTCAGTTAAGGAGCCAACTCTTGGTTTTGGCTCAGGTTATGGTCTCGGGTGGTGATATCAAGCTGCATGTGGGGCTCCTCGCTCAGTGTGGAGTCTGCTTGGGATTCTTTCCCTCTTCCTCTCCCTTCCCCTCTGCACCTCCTCCAGCTTGCGCCAGCACTTGCTCTGGCTCTCTAAAAATAAATAAATAAATAAATAAATAATACATTTACAAAGAATATCATGCCTTTATCATTATTGTTTTATAAGAGTATACCTATTCCTAAAATCTGGAGTCATTTATGCAAACCTTCCAAGCCTCTTTGAATAATTAAGAAAATTTCTCATCAGTTTAATGCTTGATTTAAAATAGAATGTTTAATGAAAACATACAATAATGCACCTCTGCCTTTTACAGATTTAAAATTTATTCCTATAGGAGGGGAAAATATGGGCTTTCTCTTCAATCAACTTCAAAACTTTTAGTCATATATTCCCCATGCGTACAAATATAGAAGAAATAATTGACATTGTCTCTTTCTATAATAAACACCTTACCCCAGGCCCAAGGCCATGCAAACACCACCAATAGAACCACAACTAAATGTTTACTAAATAAATTTCTAGTAAAATACATGAAAGCTGTTATTCGAAAATTTCTAGTAATTGTGGAGCTCTAAAAACATACATTCATAGTAAAATGTCCTATTATACATGTAGATTTTAAGCAGAAATAGCCAAGACTACTCATGTTTTGTATTTTTTTAAAAAATTAGTATATTTTGGCTATGAAAGTTTTCCTATAATTTACAAAGTAATGTATGTGTTTTAGGTGAAAATAAGTTCTTCCATGTATCTACTAACAAAATTGTGTTTGAAAGAACATTCCAGTTTTATATTGACAATATTAATATAATTTTAACAAATTACTTCTATTTTGTCATATTCTTTGTGATATATTTCATTTCTTTAAGAGATTTTCATATCAGTACAGTTATTTACAATCAATCTCAGTCTTTCTTCATTTGATCAAATCTAACAATTTTGAGTATAAACCAACTCCCTTGGGGTACACAGTATGATGAGCAGCTCAATTTTAGAATCATGATGAGCAAATTCCCACTGAACTATTTTTGTATAATTCTATAAATTTGCTCTTAATTAACATCTCCCTGATATTAAAACTCTATTACTTTGGAATTTATAAAATGAGTTTGCTATAAAACACTGAAGGCTGTATTTAGGAGTGTTATTTTTCTGACATCAGAATGAGCCTGATGATCTATTAGGACTTTTCTATGCTTCTTTTTTAAAATATTGCTTGGGGCCAGTGAGATGACTTTAAATTCATCCCGCTGAGAAGCTAAGCAGAAAGGATTAATATATAGGATATGTTCTTGCATTTATAAAGGCTAAACTAGGTTGTTTAGAATCAGAACACAGAAAGTGTGAAGGTAGATATAGCAATGACTTTAACAGGTTATTACCCAATTTTAAGAAGGCGGAGAAAAAATATGTCCTCCGGCAATCTTATCCATTCAAATGTAATTGGAATGCAATGAAATATATCCATAAGCAGACTTCACATCAGTAATTATTTAGTTTCTCTATTTTCAGAATAATTGATGGGAGGGAGCTGTTGTTGTTATATTGTCTGTATCACTTAAACATAATAAAATTTTCTTCCATTAAAATTTGATCCTTTGTGGGAGCTGCTGTGATAAAAAAATAAAACAAACGGGGCTCTCCCTCAGGTTCATTGGCCTTATTCCACGTTTGTAAATGAGAACTACTTAAAGGTACAAAAGAATCACAATTTCCTGTAGGGTGATTCTAGTTTTAGCTATAGCAGCAGAATTGTCTTTTTAAAGTTTATCCTTTGTTTCCCTGAGTGAGCTTTATTATTCCCCCTTATAGATGCCTTGATCTTAAAAATATGGAGATATAAATTAGAGGCTGACCAAAAAGTGACCAAAGCATTTAAAATGCCTTCACTTACTGAGTTTTAAATTCTACTTAAATTGTAATTATCAAAAACATTTTATAACTCTTGTTAATTTTTATTTAGCTGTAAGTTTGGTTAATTTGAATAAAAAGATGAAATTAAATCTAATCTGTGTTCCAGAGATTCCCATTTCTTTATCTTTAGAACAATGACAAAACTGAATTTCTTATAATAGAATATTCACAGTTTGGTGGCATTCAAAATAAGACATTGTCATAAATATTTATTTATTTCAAATTGCTGAAATGCTTTTGGAATACTTCTTGTAGAGATTTAAATAATACACAATTGAATATCAAGTAATATTTTTGCTTAAGGTGTCCAATATATGTGGATAAGCCTTGTAGTTCTCTTCTGGGTTTCTCTTAGTTGTTGAAGCTTTGAAGCGATGCCCAAATATTGAACTTACTAATACTACTTGATCCATTGACGATATGGAAAAGAAATCTTTACATGATTGATTTTTTAAAAGGAATCAAAATATTTGATGAAATGAAATTAAGTAAAAGTTTCCCCTCTTAAGTTCAAAGAGATGTTGAGATAGTGAGCTTACCTAGTGCAAATAGTCAGAAAGAGTGGAAATCAAATAGCACTAAAACACCTGAAGTAAAGTTGGTTGATCAAAAGTCGTGACTTCCTTTATTTTTGAAATGTGTTTGAATATTTTAAAAATAATGTATTGAATATGCCTCAGGACATCTTAGGTCAGAATTGGGGGTAAGCAGGTAAATGTGACAAAAAAAGGGAAATTTTGTCTCAATATTAGAAAGTACTTTCTAACAACTAATCATTTCCCTTCATATGTGGAGTGCATCACTATTCATGACATTACATAAGGGTTTCAGCATTGGGAGAAAATCACATTAAAATGATCTCTGAGGACATCTAAAATCCTATTATCATCTATGAGTTGAATATGTCCATTCCATATTTAATTAGCTTCAGCACATTTTTTTAATTGATTTCATTCTGTTCTTAGTTCAAAGAAGATAAAGGAGAAAAAAAGAGTACAACTATATGTCATTGTTTCATTTGGGAAGAAAAAGATTCTAATTAGTAATGAAAAAGTTAAGTCAAAAGTTTAAAAGGTATGAACATCATTTTTCTATGAAAATTATTCATGCAAATTATTGTGCTTATAAATCAGAGAGCAGTCCCTCATAAATATTACTTTATGTGGACAGTCATCAGCAAACCCAAGCAATTGTGTTTAATTAGTATTCCAAATGTTTTTCTAGATTTGAATTCTGTTGGAATGCTACTTTTTAAATATGTTCATTGATTACATTATATTATTAATGATTGTGATTTATCATATTTTATTATCTGAAAGAAAGAGAAAATGAAATATTTCTTTGTAGTTGTGAAATATACAAGGTTTCAGCAAGGTTTCAGCAAGGTTTATAGTATTGACAATAAATTATATTTATACAAACAATAGTACTATGTGATCTCTAAAGATACACTAGCTAATTTAAAACTCATAATAGCCATGTAATGTTAGCTACATATAACATTCCTATCTTTCAGATGCAGAAATAGACACATAAAGATGTAATATAACTTGTCCAGAATTATAAATTTAATAAGTAGATAGATGAAGATTTACAGCAAAGAAAAAGTTTATATTAATTCCCAATTCTTGGCTCTTGATATCCACATAAAACTGTCTCTGAGTGATTGAAGCATATTCATTCAACAATGAGATACTGTGCACCAGTTAATAGAGGTTTTGAGTAGAATGCTTAAAACTGATCAAAGCAATTTGTTAACAATATGTTATATCCCAGGGGCACCTGGATAACAGTTGGTTGAGCGGCCAACCTTGATTTCAGCTCAGGTCATGATCTCAGGGTCCTGGGACAGAGCCCTGCATAGGACTCTGTGCTCAGCAGGGAGTTTGCTTAAGGATTCTCTCTCTCCCTCTTCCTCTGCACCTCCCCCAACTCCTGTGCTTGCTCTCTTTCTCTAAAATAAATAAGTTAATATTTAAAAATATATTTTATATCCTAGGTATAAATTTAAGCATCTCCAGTGTATTAAGTTAAATAATCCTCTAAACATTGTCCCTTATAATTAGGCAATATTTGTCTTTATATTCACAGGTAAGGAAACTGAGACACAGAAAGGTGAATAAACTTGCAAAAGTTCACTCAGGTAGTTAGAGGAGATAGGCTTAAATCTAAGCACTTCTGGTAGTTCAAAACTGTTGGTGACAAATTATTTCAACTTTTATTTTTGCCTGAAATTACCGTATTTCACATTAATTTTGCAGGTAAATATAGATTAAGTATAGATTTTTAATATCTGTAGTAGCAGGCTTTTGAAATCATTTTACTCTTCAAATTTTCTGACTCACTGAGTCTGTCAAAGTTTTTCCTGTTAAGTCTGCTGTTCTTTGAAGGTAACATGTCTTTTCCCCCCTCAAGGTGTTTTGAAAAATTGCTTTTCCTTTTTCATTTCAGAGGTTTGATTGTGATATATTCCATTTGCCTTTCCTTGTATTTCTCCCACTTTGAGTCCACTTAGCTTCTTAAATCTGTATGTTGCCCCTTTAAAAATTCTAATTTATTTTCTTTCCTGCTACATTTCCTCTTTCTCCTTTCTGGAACTCTATTTACACCTATTTTAGACTTTAACTATGTTCTCTATGTGGAATAGACTGCTCTCTTTTTTTCCCCTATATTTTTTCTCTCTGCTTGCAGTTTGAGCATTTTACATTGACCTGATTGCTAGTTAACTAGCTATATTTTACAGTGCCCACTTTGTTATTAAACCTATCCAAATGGGTTTTTTTTTTTTTAAAGACTTTGTTTATTTATTTGAGAGGGAGAGAGAGAGAGTAAGCAAGAGTGCAAGAGCAGGGATTGGGAGAAGCAGACTCCGCATTGAGCAGGGAGCTGGATGCAGGACTCTATTCCAGGACCCCAGGATCATGACCTGAGCTGAAGGCAGACAACCCACTAAGCCACCCAGGTGCCCCTCAAAGGGTTTTTAATTACGGCTATTTGGTTTTGTATTTGTACCATGTATAGGTGATTCATTTAATTGATGATAATTCTCTCCATCTTTTCATCTATTTGTCTAATATTTTTGCTAATTTGTATTCATTTGTATTGTTTCAGTTATTTAAAAATCTTTAATTCCAATGTCTAGACTCCCTGTGGGTCTCATTCTAATGTTTGTTTTCTTTCTGTTTATTGAGAGTCATATTATTTTCTCTTTTAAAATGTGTAATCCTTTTTATATTATTCTAGACGAGATACAGAAAGAAATAGAAAAAGCTCCAATGATCTTTCGACAAGATCATTCCCACTTTCTACTGTTAGGCAGACAGGGTAAATTATGGATCACCTCAATTCATCAGAGATCAATTTGGTCAGGACAAGTTTGCAATTTTAGTAAGAACTGTCTCTTTGCTTGTTTTTTTGTTTTTTCCTGTTGTGCGTTTGACTTAGTCCGTTCAGGCTGCTATAACACAGTCCCATATACTGGGTGGCTTATAAACAGCAGAAACTTATTTCCATATTCTGGAGTCTGAGAAGTCCAAGATCAAGGCACTGGCAGATTCAGCACTTGGTGAAGGGCTGCCTCCTGGTTCACAGATGATTATCTTTCCTCTGTGTCCTCATGTGGTGGAAGAGCAAGGGACCATTACAACCCCATTCCTGAGGGCTCCACTCACAGGACTTAGCAGTCTCTCAAAGGCCTCACTCCAAATACCATCACACTGGGAGTTAGGGTTCAACATGTGAATTTTGGGGAGATGCACAATTCAGTCTTAGCAATCTGCCTAACAGATTTTTATTTGAGACTCTGGTTGTGTCTGTCTCCCTTGATGCTCAACTGAAGGACTATGTGGGTCTGTTATTTGGAGGTTTTAGGCTTTGTCATTTTTTTCCTTTTGCACCCTACTTCAATCAGAGCAAATGTCTTGAGTAGAAAAAAAGTGTGTGTTTGAGAGAGATCCCATTCCTTAGGAGTAAATATTTCTTCTAAATATTGTAGGACAATAGAATATTCATTTTCCCTTACAGAAACTGTTAACATGCCACTTAGCAAAAGAATTCAGTGAATGGGACATGGGGTAAATCCAATCATGCATTTAGGTTCCTGGATGTTCAATACTGTTATCCTAGAACTGTACAAATATCCAAACCTTTGCTTCATTCTCTTTCCCCAGGAAAGTACCTCTGTATGGGTCATACCCAATCATCATCCATGTTCAGAGTTAACAAATACTTCCTATGAAGAAAATATTCAATGATCAACTGTCACCATATAAAGGCTGTCCCTCTGGAATTTCAGATTATTCAATTTTATTTTCTTCCAGAGCTATTATATTTCTTTTAAAAAATGTATTTTTCCATTTATCCAGTTTTTTCCCCTCTTTTTTTTCCTTTTTAATTATGGAAAAGGAAACACAGCCAACTGTGGTTGACTATATCCTTCTTAGAAGTAAGTGTTGTTATTATTTATTTTCTATGATTATGTCTTAATTTCTAGAAATATTACCTTCTCTTTTTAATAATCTGCTTGCTTATTATTCAAATTTTACAAACATCTCTAGATATTTTTATACATTATATTTTTCAACAAAAACTTTGTAAGAATAATTATTTTTATATTATATCCAACATCATATTACAAGTAAACCAGTTTTCCCCTGGATTTTCTGCTGATCATCACAAATCATGCCTTGTTCCCTTTTGTGCCTATTGATTTTTTTGTCTTTCCTCCTGCACCCTACTTTCTTTCTTTGAGCTGTTCATGTTTCTCTGAAACTATTTATGAGTTTCCTCTGAGGACTAGGGTAAAACTGTATTCCTCTAAAAAAATATTTTTTACTATTCTAGGGTCACTTTAAATATTTTTATTGGCCAGTGTTTTTGAATATCCATGGTAATGTCAATTATCTATGAATGCCAGCTTTGGTTTGAAACTTCTCTGGGTCAACTCCATACATCATGACGCCAAAGCAACTTTTGTTGCAGTCCTTTGAGATGGGGATGGAGCCGTTGGGGATTCCAACTTTATGGGCAAGAGTTTTAATTAGACTTCTCCTATGCACTGGCCTAAAGCTTTGTCTACCCGTCCATGAAAACTAAGTCTACAAAAAACAATGTTTGTCTTTTTTGCTCAACGCCACAGTGGAAAATGAGTTTTTACTTTATGGATTTAGCAAAATAAATGTTTATATGTTTCGGAAACTTAGAAATGGATCTGGTTTGGGTAACACTTTAAAGCTTTATCCATATTCTCCTCCTCAGTCAGGTTATACAAAATTGTAGCATTAAGTAGCATCCATCTCGATAAGTTTTGGCATTTTATCTTGAGCCCTAACCTCTTTCTTGTACTTAAAGACTTTGCTGGATGTTAGAATACCTACATAAAGCCCATTCATTTAAAACACATATCAAAAAACTTTGTGTTCCATGTACTCAGGATGTGGGATTAAACAGAATAGGCAAATTCACTGGCCACATGAAGTTTTCATTCTAATAGGGGAAATATAACATAGTAAGATAATTACATAAAATGACAGTTGATGATAAGTGACAAGGAGAGAAATAAAGCTTAAAGGTCATAGAAAGTGTGATGTTTACATTTACAATTGGATTTCTAAAGAGGTATCTCTGAATGGATATGCCCAAGTTATCAATAGATTTTTATTATACTAAACTAGTTCCTTCCCAAGTAAATTTCAGTAACATAAGCAGCACCCCCAAAACTACTTGAGCCAAGAAGTGAAAATCATTTTCTCATTTTCTTCTCCCCACATATCCAATCTACCAATAAGTTATTAAAGGTCTAAATTCAAAAATATTCTTTTCATCATTTTTTTTTGCCCACATTAACAAAGTCTTTCTCAAAGTCAAATTCAGTAGTCACCTAATTTATAACCTCCTCTTAACATTTGTCTGAGAATAATTAATATTCTATGATACAGTCAGAAGGATCTTTTCTCAATTTGAATTGGGTATTGCCACACTCAGCTTAACAAATTTCAGTGACTTTATATTTTACTTAAAATAAAGAGAAAACCTTTTACCACAGGCAATTAGATTTCATAGCATGGCTCCTATCTATCTCTCTAGAATTATTTCCTCCTAATGACCACTCTCTCACTTCCCTGTATTATTCTCTCCTTCTGAAGTACTCAGAGTTCTTGCCTGAAAATGCTGTTTCTGTCCATCGAAAACCTTTCTTTTGGACACATGCACTGATTGGCTCCTTCCCATCCTTCCAGTCTCAGCTGAAATGTCACATCCTCAGTGAGACCTTCATTGACTATACCATCTAAATTAAATTATCCTAGTTCCCACAGCTATGCGCTACCACACCATTTTATTTCCTTCAAATTTCTTACCATTTTGTACAATCATTTTGTTTCATATTTTATTTACTTGTTTTTTTTTAAGTTTTTTTTTTTTTTGAAGATTTTATTTATTTATGTGACAGAGAGACAGCCAGTGAGAGAGGGAACACAAGCAGGGGGAGTGGGAGAGGAAGAGCAGGCTCTGAGCTGAGGAGCCCTATGTGGGACTCGATTCCGGAACGCCGGGATCACGCCCTGAGCCGAAGGCAGACACTCAAGACTGCACTACCCAGGCGCCCCTATTTACTTGTTTATATTAGTTTTCCTTCACCAAACTTTAAGTTCCTTGAAAGCCATGATACTTTTTACCTTCTTTAAAATTATATGCTTAGCACTAGAACAGTGTTTGGTAAACTGCTGTTGAATGATTAAGTGTTGTTGGATGAAAGGGAGAAACAAGTTTCCCATATAGCTTCTCATTTAACCCTCAAAACACCTCTGTAAAACAGGCAAAATTTGTTGGCCCGACTACTTAAAATTCAAGATGAAAATAGACTTATCATTCTCTTCCATTCCTCACATACCAAAATGAACATCACAATGTAGTTGCTCTAATAAAACTAGTAGTTTCTATACCTTAATCAGGACATAGAAATATAAAATAGGAGTACCTTTGTTCTTAAGAATGGGGATATCAGATTTGGAAAGAACCTAAGTGGTCTTTAGGTGGTATCCTCAGCTAATGTTCTTGTGTATTTGCACATAAAAGCTATGTTCATATTTGATACATGTACCTTCTAGGTTTGGAATTGACCCAGGTTAGGCTTTTTGTACTCTTACTATTTCATGCAATGTCTGCCCATCTACTGTACTTAGGTAAAGAGGACAAGCAGAAACTGCAGCTCATTAATCTATCTGGTCATGAAAGCGGATAAAATTGGCTAAAGAACATTGATAGTTTTTGCATTGCTTCTGAATTTGGGATGCATGTTACTGAATGTATATTTTTAATATTTTGAATCATATTTCTAAAGGAAGTATAGCATACAAATGATAAGTGTACACCTCGTTTATTTAGCAAAAAGCAAATGCACTCACTTAACCACATTTCTAATCCAGAATGATGGCATTACCACTATGCCAAATACCCAGCTTATTTCCTTTCACAGAATTACCCCAGCTTCTTGCAATCAACTCCAAGCCTCCAGCATTGACCTTTAACTCATCTATGACAGGCTATCTCTGTTGTCTGACTATAGTGTTTTAAAGTGCCTTTCTGATTGAATGGGTACTGCTGTAAACAGCTGACCTAAATTTCTACTTCTTCATTTCCTCTCCACTTCCCATGGATGATATGGTGTGAAAGAATGTGGCACATACAGCCACACACACCCCCCACACGCGCACCCCTACTTTTCCCATTTTTCTTCCCCCTTCTCTTTCTCCTGCTAATGCAGATCCTTAGGCTTCCCAAAACATGTGAATACAAACTTTTCCCTTCATCTCTTCTGTATTCTCACCCTTTGCTCTTTTCCCCCCTTCTGCTCTCAGTGCAAATCAGTACAAGTTCACTTCACTTTACATAATTTATCTAATTGGAACAAAATAAAATGGAAATAATAATATAAAATATAAATAAAACATCTATAAAATAAATATTATATAGATAGATAGATTACTAAAATATATATTACTAAAAATGACAGAGCACACATCCTTGAATTTGCTGTCTAAGCTTCCATATACCAAAAATGTCTGCTAATAATAATTTTATAAAGGAGATCGCTTTAAGGACTATCAGACTAGAACCCTGATCTTTTTTTTTTTTTTTTAAGGATTTATTTATTTGAGAGAGAGAGAGAGAGCACTCAAGAGAGAGAGCATAGTGGGGGGAGGGGCATGGGGAGAGGGAGAAGCCGACTTCCCACTGAGCAGGTATCCCAAAGCAGGACTCAATCCCAGGACCCCAGGATCATGACCTGAACTGAAGGCAGACTCTTAACTGACTGACACACGCAGGCGGCCCTAGAATTTTGATTTTCAATGGGAACGATAAAAATTCGAAACACTGTGTAATATTTCGGTTTTGAAGCACATAACTACAGCAAGCCTAAATAGTTAAATCAATATGCAGATAAGGACCATTTATATGTAGAAAAGGTTTTACATAGAACCTGTGAGTCTTAGCTTTTCTCTATAACATGTTTAATCTTATGGGGAAATATGTTTCACATTTGTTTCTCCAACTTTTGCGTTTTTCATTTCTTGTTGTCTTAAAAAATATATTAATTGTTTAACCCAGTAGGAGTAGACAAATATGTGGACATTTCAGCTGTGCAAACTTCGTTTACATAAATATAAAAATGAAATACTCAAATATAAGGAATGGCTTATAAAATTTGTTGTATTCAGATTAGAAAGGTTAATAAAGACATAATAGTCATAATAAAAATTTTCCCTAATTTTTTTCTGCATATCATTTTTATTTATTTTGAAAAATTCTGGTAAGTAAACTAAAAATGACAAAATAACATAATTAGTGAAGATCTTCCCAGGTAAAATCCCTTTTTAAGTTTGCATCACCCATTACTATCAATCTAACCTTCTCTTTTAAAGATCTAACAATTTTTTAAATCTATATTTAAAGATCCAATAGTTTATGTACAAAATCAAATATGTACCTATTAATATCATTCTTAAAACTTTTTTTTTATTCTTCATCTGCTGATACCTTGAGTTTAGATGCTAAGAGAGAGATGATAGCACCACATTGTTGTACAAATATAAGTCCCTCAAATCCTGCAGTAGAAAAATTTATAGTTCATGGTCACTTATATCAATATAAATTAGTAAATATAAACTATTTGCTGTACTTAAAAACAGAAGTAATATAGTGATCAGACTTTTTTTTTACTTCTTTCTAAACATGGCTGAGATAACTGAGTTTTCTTTATTAGCTCATTACATATTTTCTTAGTGAAAATATATAGCAAAAGAAACTGTGATGCTCCCTAGACAAAAAAAATTCTATGTAGACACATTCTGTCTATTTAGTTATCATACTCACAAATATACCTTGAATACATTAATATAAAATGCCACACTTCAAAAAATTTTAATTAACCTAATTCTAATGCACTATACTTTCCATAAATATCTTGGCTGTGGTACCTAGGTAATTATGTGGATATTAGTGGGTCATATTCCTTTCAACATTTAGCAAGAATTTTCAGTGAAAGTTGAACAGATTTCATATGTTGGTAGTAAAATTCAATCAGCTGAAAAGAAAAATCATTGGATAAAAGCTTTGAAAAAATTAACTGACCAAAAACAGAAATAACTTCCCTATGAATACTGCATCACTGGACATTTTTAAGTGCCATGGATTCCTATCTGAGGAATTCAAGATGGAATCCCTGCATTACTAAAAAATTTACAACTGAAATTTATTCTCATCTTCAATGTTCTTTGAATTACTGCCTAGTGTGTCTTTTCCAAAACCTTGCAGAAGCCAAAAATAAAGAAGTGTTTTATTTACACTTTTTTTTCAAAATTTTTTTCAAATAAGATTTCTAATATTATTTTATAATGTACACACATATATTTAGTAAATATTTCAAGGTCTTATAATGTATCTGTACATATACATATATATATATATATATGTATAGAGATACAAATAATATTTAACTGAATTTTACAGTTTATTTTTACCATGACTAGTAAATCACTATATCTCAGGTTTACAATTGGTATTAGTTATTAGCATTAGGTATTAACTATTTAAATGTTCCATTAATTTATATACTTACCAGGCTACTAACTGATACATTAGTTTAGCATGAAATTGGCATTTCATTCCTTTCATATTTTATATCAAATTTTTCATTATCAATTTGTAAGTATAATTTTATATTATTTTTCATATTTATATTATCTTTCATATTTCAGGATGTTTGTTCAAATGAGATGGGATTCATCATACAGCTGATTCACTGTCCATTGTAACAGATCAATAATCTTTTCCAGCAGGTATATTTATATTCTTGGCATTCACACATTTTCTAGATTTTCTTCTCCATTAGAATGAATGAGTAGAAAAGTAGAGCAGATGGTCAAAGTGATGGCTCTTCTAAATTTTCTGAAGTTATAACAATAAGGATTAACACTCATGTCTAGTATAAATTCTTCAGAATATGTGTATTTATGTAACTGTGTTTTGTTATTATAGCTATGTGTATGTGTAAAATTACTATGCTACACATTAAAATCCACTGTGAGAATCTCAACCAAACTAGGAATGTTATTTACCGTATGTGTATGGTCACTTGTAAACTACTGTCTTTTTCACTTTCTTCTCTCAATTATGAAAACTTAAAAATATTCTGATAATTAATGTCAACATATAATATAAAAACGATCAGAAATGAATCATCAGAGGGAGTTAAGATGCCAATCATTGAAAGTCTTTTGATTCATATGAAGATATTTGAACTCTATCTAAAAACCAATGGGTAGAAACTGAAGTGTCTTAGTAATGATACATTAAATTTACATTTCAAAAATTCACCCTACCTGTACTTTAGAAAAGCTATCAGAAGAATACAAAATGTTTTAGAGAAAAATCATGAGGATAAGACGAGAAGAATGGTGGGAGATGATGCTACCTTAGGCCAGAATAGTGTCAACAAATTTGGAGAAAGACACACATATTTAAAATTACCAGGACATAAAACTTGAAGTGAAGAGTTGAAATAGAGGAATGATTTATTATTGCCTGTAAGGTTTCTAAAAGAAGCATTGCTTGGTCGTTTATTGTGATAGAGAACACTAGAGAGTGGCTAAGTTTGGTGCGAAAATTATGAGTTCAGGTAAAGACATATTAATTTTGATGTCTCTCTTAGATATTCCAGATTTCAAGGTGACATAAGGAGATTCCACCTATTGGCATGGATTGAAGATTAAATTTAGAAAATGCCAATGTATTTGAAGTTATGTGGGTGAATAACACCTCTATAAAAGATTGTAGGATAAGAGGAAAAGATCTAGAGAGGAAGCCTTCATGACCATCAAAACATAAAGCTTAGTAGGAAAGATATAAGGAGAGAAAGTAGGTATGTATTATGTTATGGAATCATCCACGTATAAAGAAAAAGAAAAATGGCACAAAAAAAGCAAATATGATAAGCATTCTTAGAAATTAAAACAATAAATTCAGCAAAATTGCAAAACCACGGACTAGCACAATCGAAAAATGAAGTAGTGTTCTGAAAGATATACTTGAGGTATCTTCTGAAGTATATAACAAAAATATGAAGAGCATGAAAATAACAGAGAAAAATATTGAGGTAGGCACAAAAGATGCATATATGTTTGTATTTATTATATATTATATATATATGTATAATTTCACTAACGTTAAAATAAGTATCAAGCTCCAGTAGAAAAAGTTTCATTCAATGCCTTATAAGAATATTAAAATAGGGGCACCTGGGTGGCTCAGTCTGTTGAGCTTCCGACTCTTGGTTTTGGTTCAGGTCATGATCTCGGGGTCCTTAGGTCGAGCTCCGTGTTGGGCTCTGTGCTCAGTGTGGAGTCTGTTTCAGATTCTCTCTCTCCCTCTCCCTCTTTCTAAAATCAATAAATAAAATCTTTAAAAAAAAGAATATTAAAATAAAGTGGGAGAGAATCAAAATGCTGGTAAAGTCAAGATTCTTCTAATTGTCAGAATTTAAAAAAATCATGCTAAATAAATCCTTCCAAAGGTAGAAAAAAAAATTTACATGAACTGTGATTTTATTGGCATCAAACATATTATGAACAACACTGAGTATATATGAAATATATATACACATATGTAATATAAATATATAGTAATATATATAGTATTATTTGTACATATAATATGTATATATATTTCTTTTTTTTTTTTTTTAAAGATTTTACTTATTTATTCGACAGAGATAGAGACAGCCAGCGAGAGAGGGAACACAAGCAGGGGGAGTGCGAGAGGAAGAAGCAGGCTCACAGCAGAGGAGCCCGATGTGGGGCTCGATCCCATAATGCCGGGATCACGCCCTGAGCCGAAGGCAGACGCTTAACCGCTTTGCCACCCAGGCGCCCCTGTATATATATTTCTAATAATTATAGATAAATCACACAAAAATTAAACAATTCACAGTCAACTTTAGCGGAAGTTTGTAAAGATTACTATACTAAAAAGAATCAATATATCCCCTCTGGTGAAAGGCAGATTACTTCACCTTGTACCACTTAATGTTAACAAAGATGCCTAATTATTAGTAGGACTTTTTGAATATAGTAGGACTGCTTTATACATTTGAGTAGAACATTTACTGTGCAAAGCATAACGAAGCTAGTTTTGACTGGGGAGGAGAGCAGGAGGAACGTCTGCAGTCCATCCACACTTCACCGCACTCTTGGTTGTTTGAACGCAGCAGATCTCCTTGTGCTTAAAGTATCTATCACAAAAAGGATACTGTATGAAGCATCATGCAAGTATCAATAGTGTAACCACTGCACTGACCTCTATGGTTCTGATGTATATCCCTGCCCTCGTTTGCCAATAATTACTATCTTTTTGGGAAAAAGACCGTGGTGCTACTATAATCAGGTGAAGATGAGATGCCTAACAGTGGGATGTAAAACGTCATCCATTCAGAACTATGCATTATGAACTTGGTGTTATCTGACACAAAAAGTCACAGGGATGGGAACGTTCAGCAATAATCTAAAATCAAGTGGAAACAGTATGAAAAAGTTCACACAAAATAACTGTGTGGTTAGTGGCTGAAATTCCTCAACACACACTCCTGCAGTTTTGTCTCCTCTCCCTAAATCTACACCTATGATGCCAAGGAAAGTTTTTTAGAATCAGTTTACTGAGAAGGAAAATATCAGACCTTGTTTATAGACAATTTCACAACATAGGATGGCAGCAAACAGAAGTGGATAGCTGCATTAGAAATCTACATAGCATTGTATTATTACCAAAGGTCATTGGTGAATCTGATTGTCCACTTTGTCTGAACCTATATGTGGTCAGCAACATAGATCAACACCAGTTCATATGCAGTTGCTAATATTTTGGCTGCTTGGAAAGAACAGGATTGAAAGATTGCTAACAAGGAGATCTGGGAAAGAGATATATATCTGGGCCTCTCCAGCTGGGCGGAATATGAAGATATTTGTATCTCAAATGAATGTTCTTCAAAGGGCATCTAACGCAGAGGATGATCTCATAATGAGGTGGTTCATTAGTCAGGGTTTTTCAGAGAAATGGAACCTACAGCTATATATATATATATATATATATATAAAAAGAGAGTTATTATAAGGCACATGTTCATATGACTACAGAAGCCGAGAAGTCCCATGATTTGTCCTCTGCGAGCTGGAGACCTAGAAAGGCCAGTGGTGCAGTTTCAAGCCCTGTAAATCGGCACGCTAATTGCAGAAGATTGATGGTACAGCTCAATCAGTCAGGCAGAGAAAGAGCAGTCTTCCCTTCCTCCACATTTTTGTTCTGTATCAGTCCTCAGTGGATTAGATGAAGCTACTCACACTGGGGAGGGCAATCTCCTTTACACAGCTGACTGATTCAAATGATAATCTCTTCCAAAACACCTTCACGGCCATACCCAGAAATATTGTTTAGTCTAATATCTGGGCGTTCTATAATCCAGTCAAATTGACACATAAAATTAACACAAAGCAGACAAGATACAATGTTATTTGATAGAAGGCTATCAGGCAGCTCCTTTTCCCAGTCAATATAATACTTGTTCAGCGTACAGAATGTTGTGATGACAGGGAAGAAGGTTATCCATAGGCTCAACAACAGGGTCTTCCTCTAATGAAGGTTAATAACATAACTGCTATGTGCCTTACCTGTCAACAGCTGATCCAATGTGTCAATATTCCTCAGAGAATTCAGGCAGCCACCTTGGGTCAGCTGGATTACATTGAGCCAATTTTATCATGCTGTAGACATTATTCGGTCCTCACTGGAGTGCACATGTATTATGGATATAAATACGCATTCCCTGATTCTAATGCTTTTTGGCACCATGATCCATAAATATACAAAATCCCTAATTTATCATCATCATATTCCACACAATAATGCTTCTGATCAAGGAACTTATCTCATAATTAAAAAAAAAAAAACTGAGGCAACAGTTTCATGGTCTTGGAATTCACTTGTTTTACCACATACCCCATCAGCCAGAATTACCTGGTTAAAATACAGTGGTATGGCCTATTGAAGATTCAGGTATAGTACCAGTTGGGAAATTATTCATTGAAACAATGGGGTTCTATCTTACAGGATGCATTTTACATGCTTTGAAACAACAAACAAATATGGTGTCACTACAACAATATCAAAAATACACGGATTTCAATCAAAGGTGGAAGTAGATATGGCTTCCTTTACTATTAAACCATTAACAACTTGCAGAATTGTTGGTTCCTATGCCACAACTTTAAGCTCTATTTTAGGTATCTTGGTTCCCCAAACAGGAACATACATGGGATATAGTTATAGTAAAAAAACAAACAAACAAACAAACAACAACAACAAAAAAAACTTTGTTGTTGACCTGAAAATATGATCTGATTACAACAGATTTCAAACACACTGTATGACAAATATATTTAAGATCTAAGCATACATTGATTATAAGAGCTATTGGAAATATAGAGACAAAACACTGACATTGGTATTACATTAAAAATATAAATCAATAAGTAAAAGGCAACCCATTAAAAAACGCTGAGCCTAAAAGGCATTTCACAAAGAAAAAAATGCCAATAGCACATAAATACTTAAAATGTATGTCCAGCTCACTGTAATTAGGTAAATGCAAATGTAAAAATGAGAGAACAAGGAGAAAATAGGCTCTGATAGTCACATTCATGGGAATATAATGCATTGCCCACTTTTGGAAGGTCAGTTTGAAAATGAAACCACGATTTAAGGTATATCATTTGACTTCTTCATAAAGTATATAAAGGATAGCTAGGTTCCATAATATATATTTCCATTTTTAATAATAATAACAAAAAAAGGTGTGAAATACAATTTTAAGTGAGGAAATCTTAAAAACTTCTAAGAATATTCCAACTAAAATTTGGGAATAAAATGTATTCTTGCTTTAAGAAAATTATTATACCTTTTTCTTTCTTTTTTCTTTTTTTTACTTTACACCTTCAAATATTACTCTGAGAGAGTATTTGTTAAAAATACACTTGTTGGAAGTTTAAAATCCTATAAAAACATACTCATTTGATAGTTTTTATTTGTAATTTAAATCTTAGTTATGTCTAATTACAATTCCACATTTATGTATTAGATACTAAATGAACTATAGTAATTATTAATCATTAAATTTTCTAAGCAAATATTTGTCAGTGTTTAATCTAATAAGATTAGCATAATATAAAAATGGCACAATATTCTACATGTTACCCTAAATACTAAACTATATGAATTTTCAGAAAAAATTTTCTAAGCCTTTGCTAAAGCTCTTTTCTTTATTTGTTATTCAATTGTTGCCTTTCGGTAAATACAATTTTATCACAAGGTACAGTAAAAAAGAAATCAAAGATTGTTTGGTTATTGTCACAGTGATAATTTTTTAAAAAGTACATTCCCTTCAATGAAATATCAAGTTATATTAAAGATTAAGTACACTTACCAGTAAATTGGTATAATCTTGTTATTCACTGAACAGTTGCTTTCTGGTAAGTTTGCATAAAACACATTATCTTTGGTAATAACATCTTTTTGAAAAATGAATCACTCAAGCAAACATAAAAAGTTTTATTTTACTTGCTTATTTCCACAGACTATAAGGTGTCTTTCAAACTATATAAATTGCAACAAAATAAAATAATTGAGAGTGAATAAAAATTTCAAAAATTCATGAAGTAAATAAAACCAAATGTAGTTAACACCAATTTATAAGGAAGACAAATATACATATTAAATACTCTTTCTGGAAGAATGGTATTTATAAACTTTCTAACATTGGTTGATTTTTTCATACTATAGACAGTGCTTAAGATGTTAGTTTAATCAGCTGTAAATAGCAACATTTGATTGACTGATAGATGTATATGAAAACATGCGTACATGTGAAATGCTTGGGAATATGTAGTTTTGTTGACTTATCAAATTTTACACAGTGTTCTTTCTTTCTCATATACATAGAAAGGAAAAAACAGACTCTTACCTATACAGAACAAATTGAGGGTTGCTTGAGGGAAACTGGGCAGGAGGATGGGATAAATGGGTGAGGATATTAAGGAGGGCACTTGTGTTGAGCACTGGGTGTTATATGTAAGTGATGAATCACTAAATTCTACTCCTGAGACCAATATTACACTATATGCTAACTAGAATTTAAATAAAAACTTGAAACAAACAACAACAAAAGAGTAATGGAAAATATAATGATATTTTGGAAATAAATCTTTATTTCCAAATAATAAGCTATTATTTGCTCTATTTAGTCTTATAATTTACTGATCTTTAGTGATAGAAATCATGCTGTGTTGCACAAAACATTCCTCCCAACCCACAAGTACTACCCAGTGTCACACCTGATCATTTTCAGTGCTGCCCTTTATCAGTTCAAAGATTCTTACCCTCACTCTCCTGAAACCACACAGATTTCTGTTTCTTTTGTACTCCAACCCCAACACATCTCTTAGAACTTTTCATATTTACAGTACACTGTTCCTTGGCTTTTCATAACCTTACTCCTTTCTTATTCACCTTATATTTCATGGCTTGTTATAATTATTCCTTGCATTCACTTTTAGTAATGTTGGCATTATTTTTTCTTTCTCATTAGTTTAAATTCTAAGTCTGGTTAAATTTTTCTCTCTCTATCTCTCTCTCTTTCTGCTTTTACTGCATTGAGAACTAGCACTTGAGAACACACACAGACACACACACACCATGCTGACATGTCTCATTTTAAAGTAACGACCACAAACTCAGAGTTGTCTTTAAGGAGTGGGTGGAAATCCTACAACAGTTCAAAATGATTCCATCCCTCATGTTACAGGAAAATTGTTCCATAGCTTCTGCTCTCTCTTGAAGTCTATGACAGTGCCCCTCCTTCCTCTCAGCTGATGAATGACTCTACATCTTATTTTGCTGAGATTGAAAGGGCAATTATAAGAGAATGTTCTCATTATCCAATCACCAAATGTCTCCATGTATCAGCTTTCATGCATGGCACTGTACCTGGATTACCCTCCATTTGCCTATCTTGTCAGGGCATCCCAGTTTTACACTAGTCAGACTCCACACCTGCAATTGTACCTTAATTCTCTGCATCACAAGTTTCTTGTTCTTAACATGATCAGTATAAAAATGCTATAATATTTCTTCATTTAAAAACTTATAAGAAAAACAAAACAAAAATTTTCTTATAATAAATTTAAATATATGGATTATAAATTATGACCCAGTAATTCCTCCAGTAATTGTCCCTACTCTTTCCATCACCTATTGCCCCTTCTCCTTTTTCCTTTGCAACAAATTAAGTAAAGGAGTCTGAACTTAACGGACACCAACTCTACACTTTCCTCTCTCCAGAACTCACTCTTAAATCCAACTCAACAATGCTTTACTTCCCACAACTTGAATGAATCCCCTTCTGTTAGAGTTCTCCATTACCTCACCGTAAGTAAACTGTAAGAATCATTCTCTTTACTTATTGGAGTTATTAGTTGTCTACGACCAAATTTGACCACTACCCCCTTTTAGAAACACCTTTGTTTCAATTATACCGTTATTTATTATAACACACACACATGTATACACATGTGCATACACACACACACACCCCGCATCTGCGTACTTTCACCCAGTTAAAAAATAAAATTAAATATTACTATTACTGTTAGCCCCTACTGAGTAACTCCTCAATCACATTCTCCTCCCAAGGACAGACATTATTCCAAACGTCATCTTTGTCATACTCTTGTTTATCTTTATGGTATATGAATTTATCATATATTACTTATCAAAAATATCATACGTTTTAATACTGTGTGTTAATCTGAAAATTTCTGGCATCAGTGTTATTTTATGATATCCTTCCAGGTTATATCTTGAGAAAAACTGCTCAATTTCATGGCTATATATTGAGTCATTGCATGAATGTGCTACAACCTATTTATTCATTCACCTGTCTAATGAGAATTCGCTTTCTTCTATTTTTTTTTCTTAAATCATAGCACACGTTGGTATGAATACTCTTTCTGACGTAGCTATAAGGGAGCTTTCTTAGAATTTTTAACTAGAAGAGGAATTACTGGGTCATGATTTATAATCCATATATTTAAATTTATTATAAGAAAATTTTTGTAAAAATTACATTCTAATTTTAATCCACATATTTTATTATAATTCCAACACTTGAACTTTCCAGACTTCAAAATATCTGCCAAGTTGGTAGGTATGGAATTATTTCTTTTCATGGTTTTAACTTTTCTTCCTATTTAATAATGATGTTGTTTCCAGCTGCTTATTGGCCAAGTACTTTCCTCTTTAAGTAAAATTATTTTTTCATGTCTTTGTCTATTTGTTGTTGTATTGATTGTTTTTCTCCCATTCAATTGTGTGAAAAGATTTATTTTAATCTCATTTGTGCAAAACTGGGTTTGTTATGATCCTGTATCAGCATGCATTCTTATCATCGGTTCATTCATGTCTTTTTACACACCATGTATTAGTTAATTAGTTTATTTTAACAATATATTAAACATCATAAAACCAGTACACTAATTGAGAACTAGAATATTGATAATAACTTGAATTGCCTAAGTGTTTCTTTTCTACCCTGTTCATCCCAAGGGAATGACTATACTGATTTTGCTTTATTATTTCCTTTCTTTTATATAGATTCACACATTTGCACACCCATATTTCTAAAAATTATATGGCTCAATTTTGGTACTTTAAGTTTTATTAAAAAGCATATCATTCCAAATGTTATCATGTTCTAAGATTTATTTTGACTTATCACATTGATAACATTGATCAATATTTTCTGTATAACAGAAGTTTATACACCTTTACTATTGGATAATATTCTATTGTATAAATATATTGTAAAGTATCTATTTTTTCATTGTTAGTTTGGGTTATTTCAGATTTACATTATTTTAAACAGTCCCAGCTTTTGCATTTATATATAAATTTTCTGGAATACACATGCAAGAGTATCTCTCTCGAATATATCTGGGAAGGATAATGTTGGGTCATAGGATTTGTGGATGCTCACATTTTTAAGATAATTGATTTTTCAGCATCTGATACCATTTAAAATGTTTTTGACACAAATTTTCTTGGATTTCCTCTTATCTAACTGACAGCAAGCCTTACTCTGCTTTGTAAGTTCCTACCCTTCTTCTCAGTGTTTTATTTTTCTTTTCAGTATCCCCATGTCTCAGTTCATTGCTACTGCTCGCTTCTCTAATTACACGTAATCTTTGGTGATTTTACTAGTCTTACATATTTAAAAAGCATCTATACCTGATGACACTCAATTTCATCAAGGTGATTTTTTCCTTCCAGTTACTTTTGGAAAATATATTTTCTCAAAACCCTTGTTCTAATTTATTCTATTCTAACTACCTTCACAGTTTCAAAAGTCATTCAAACCACATCTATTCTGTCTTGGATTACTGGAAGCAACCTCCTAACTGATCTTCTGGCTTCTACTCTTGCTACCCGACAGTTTATTCTCAGTATGACAATCAGAAAGGTCTCTTTTAAAACAGGTCAAGTTCTGCTAAAATTCTGCAATGCTAAGCAACTTGAAATAACTCTTTTTTTTTTCTGTTTTAAAAGAAAGAAGTGTGGAAGTTGCTACTCTGTCCTAAAAACAAGGAAAACAGATAAGCAGAGTGAAAAATCAATAACTTTCCATGGATCCACAAGAGAGGGAAGGACACAGAGCAATCCCTACCACCAAGACTGGCGAGATGGACAAGCAGATAAAGAGAGTCACAGTTTACCAAAGCAGACTCATGAGTGAAAACCATACCAGGGACTGGTGCAAGGGTAGGAAAATCTTAACTGTAATTGATGACTTGCTAGAGGTTCCTGCCCACTCTAGCCATCCTCTCCTACTTAAGGGGGAACAAAAATAACTGATAAACTCATGAAATTCATAGTCCAGAGGCATAACCTCACTAAAATACTGATGGCTAATTATAGGAATATCGAACACTTCCCCTCTTTACACATCACCATACATTACTAAGTCTATTTATTAGCAGTTATTTTTACCCAGCACATCATATATGGTTATCAAGAAAAAAAAAAGTTGCAAGGTAAACCAAAGGGCAAAACCCCCACAATTTGAAGAGATAGAAGAAGCATCAGAAATAGGTATGACAATCAAACTAGGAATTTAAAACAACCATGATTAACATGCTAAGAGCTCTAACGGATGAAATAGATAATATGCAAGAACAGATGGGTAGTGTAAGCAGAGAGATAGAAATCCTAAAAAAGAACATTAAAAAAAATGCTAGAAATAAAAAAGCCCTGTCACAGAAGTAAAGAATGCTTTTTATGGGCTTACTAATAGACTCTACATACCTGAGGAAAGACTCTCTGCATTAGAAGATGTATCAGTAGAATCTCTAAAACTGAAAAATAAAGAAAACCGAGACTGTAAAAATCAGAACAGAATATCCAAGGACAGTGGGAGAACTACAAAACACATACTGTATGCATAAGGGAAATATCAAGGGAGAGGAAAGAAAGGAAAGAGGAAATATTTGAAATAATGACTCAGATTTTTCTCAAATTATCAGACACCAAGACATATATTTAGAAAGCTCAGAAACACTAGGTGGACTAAATGCAAAAACAAACAAACAAAAAATAAAAACTCCAAAAAACAAACAAAAAAACACCCAAGCATTTCATTTTGAAACTAAAGAAAATCAAAGATAAAAAAATATCCTGAAAGAAGTCAGATTTTAAAAACATCTTACATATAGAGGAACAAAGATTAAGAATTACTTCTAACTTTTCCTCAGAAATCACGCAAGCAAGAAGACAGTGGAGTGAAATATTTAAAGTATTGAGAGAAAAGAAAATAAACCTATGAGTCCTGCATGTTCCAAAATCATCCATCAAATGTGAAGAAAAAAAAAAAAAACTTTCTCAGACAAACAAAAATTGAAGGAATTTGTTGCCAGTAGACCAGCCTTGCAAGAAATGTTAAAAGAAGTTCTCTAGAGGGCAGCTGGGTGGCTCAGTTGGTTAAGAAACTGCCTTTGGGGGCGCCTGGGTGGCACAGTGGTTAATCGTCTGCCTTCGGCTCAGGGCGTGATCCCAGCATTACAGGATCGAGTCCCACATCAGGCTCTTCCGCTATGAGCCTGCTTCTTCCTCTCCCACTCCCCCTGCTTGTGTTCCCTCTCTCACTGGCTGTCTCTCTCTGTCGAATAAATAAATAAAATCTTAAAAAAAAAAAAAAAGAAAGAAAAGAAAAAGAAACTGCCTTTGGCTCAGTTCATGATCCTGGGGTCCCAGGATCGAGTCCTGCATCAGGCTCCCTGGTCAGCAGGGAGTCTGCTTCTCCCTCTGACCCTCCCCACTCTCTGCTCTCTCTCTCTCTCATTTTCTCTCTCTCAAATAAATAAATAAAATCTTAAGAAAAAAAAGTTCTTTAGAGAGAAGGACAATAATATAGGTAGTTTGGACCTTCATAAACTGGACAAGAACACCAAGGAAGCAATAAATAAAGATTAAAAAAAAAAAGAACTTTATTTTTCTTTATTTTTTTATTCAAGAATAATTAATATTTAGTGTTATATTAGTTTCAGTGAACAACTAATGATTCTATACATTACTCAGTGCTTATCAAAATAAGTGTACTCAGTCCCCTTCACCTATTTCACCCATATCCCCACCCACCTCCCCTTTTATTTTCATTTGTAATTTATTTAACCAATAACAGTTTATTCAAAATAATTATACCAATAGTGTAATAAAATGTATGCATCTATATGTTTACTTAATATTTATGTATAAGTGAAATGAATGACAAAAATAACACATGGAACAGAAGGTAGGAATTAGGATTATTTTATTTGTAGGTACTCACATTAACCATAAAGTGGAATAGTGTTATTTGGAAGTAGACTTGAAACAGCTGTAATGTATATCGCAAACTGAAATCTGGAATTGTATCTATTGATGAAATTGAAAACTAAGACCTTCCTGATGGTAAGCAAAATCATGGAGCACTTATAAGAGTTTGTAAGCCCCCAATACATGGTGGATACAAATTGCGTAGGAGAATGAGAACTGGCTTATATAAAAGCTCTTTATTATATTATGTATATATTTATTATATTATTATCTATATTAAAAATATTGGTGCAATGGTCATTTTAGCAATTTTGAAGTTGCATTCATTTGTTAACTGCCTAGATAGGAAAACCTGATGAAACAGAATGTCCCAAGGCAGCAGGTAAATAGACCTTCAACCCTTCACCAGGTCGGGGAAGGCTGTGCTGAAAATCTTTTCAAGGTAGCAGAGCTACAAAACAGACTGATTTTAATACACTTTGGGCATGTCTTTATTCTCAGTTCTGCTCACTGATTCAAATGATAAATGACCATATGTTCTGTTATGAATATTTGAGTGAATCTTCTGTGAACACTGGACCACCAAATTAACCAGATGACCCTTGCAAAAGGTAAGAATCCTCCATTGCCTAGAAATCAAAGACCTCACCTAAACGGATGCTTTACATGATAATTTCCGTATCTCAAAGTCCACTGCTACTCCACCTCATCACCTCTGTATTAAGGTAAGTTCTCAGCAGACTCCAATTTAGAATCACAGTCTCTGCTACTAGAGTAAACACTTTATACATGAAAAATTCTACAGTACCTTGCTAATTGTTTTGTGCTAGTCTCAGCCTAACAAAAACCAGTGTTGTGGTTAGAATGGTTCTTATGATTCTTATTTTGATTGCAAGAGGCCCTCAGGAATAGACATCAGGAAACTTTGAAAAAGAAATGGAAATCTTACAAGCCCTTTAAATTATATAGCACACTTGGGGCCCCACAGTGAAGTTGCGGGTAGAGAGAAAGAGACAGGAGTGAGGACCTGGAGTTCTGCTTTTTTTGTGGTTGAGGGTGGGGGCCTAGAACTTCATGGACTCATGGTTTATATGTGAATTAAAAAAGGATAAGATCATGACATTTGAAACAACATGGATGGTCCCAGAGAGTATTATGCTAAGTGAAACAAGTCAGACTGAGAAAGACAAATACCATATGATTCCACCCTAAGTTAAATCTAAAACAAGCAAACAAAACAGATAAACAAAAACCAGAAGCAGAATTATAAATATGAGAACAAACTGATGGTTGTCAGAGGGGAAAGGGATGCAGGAGGGGTTGGGCAGAATGGGTGAAGCGTAGAGGGAGATACAGTCCTTCAGTTACAGAATGAATCAAGGAATAAAAAGCAGAGCAATAAGGGATACAGTCAATGATATTGTAATAGTGATGTAATGAGATGGATGGTAGCTATATTTGTGGTGAGCCTACCATAATGTATAAACTTGTCAAATAACTAAGTTGTACATCTGAAACTAATGTAACACTGTGTGTCAACTATACTAAAAAAAATGAATGAAAAAAATAACAAAAACATATGAGCAGAAATTTAAAGCACAGGACCAGTGTGGGGGCGGGGTGGGCAGGGAACAAGAGGCTCAAATGGTCATTTATTGAAATCAACCAAGATCTCTAAAACAAAGGAGTCTAGGCTGGTGGGCTGGGGGGAAGGTATACATGAGTCCTGTAGCTGGCAAGGTGTTTATTCAAGACAGCCATCTTGAAAGTGAACGCCTCAGCAATCAAAACTTCAGTCAGGCACTTGCATTACAAAAAGAAAAGCCAACTGTCAGGGTTTATACAACCTATATACTGACCCAGACCAGGAAAACCTGTGGATGTATTTGAGGAGGCCAGACTAAGGAGGACATAAAATTAGACTTAAAAGGGAAGCGTTTGATGATATGGGGAGGAGACTTTCCTGTGACTCAAGATTCAATATTCTGACACTGGGAGCTGGTTTGATATACTCCTATAATGAATTCTTTAAAAATAGACACGACATAGCTACAGTCAATTAGGTCAACATTATTGAACTGCCTTGAATGAGTATTTAGGAGGGTTCAAAAGGTTTAGAGAGATGGGCATTTTAAAGCAGGTATAGTGCCAGAGACCAAAGAAACAACCAGGTAATTATGTTCCCTGGAAGGTGCAGATGGCCTCATAAAGGACATAAAAGTGAGTAGTGGTTCAACAGGATTACATGTGGCAATAAAATATGAAGCAATAGGTAATGGGACATTGGTGTTCCTGGTGGAGAAGATAGATGTATAGCCAATAATGACATACGGCCAAGAAAGATCAAACTTAAAACCTGAAGGCTGATGCCAGAAGCTCTAATGGAAAAATAATTTTTCACCCAGATTCCAAATCTGAAGCAGTTTCCAGACCTAGAGTTTGTCACTTGTAAGGGAAGCTGGGTTCTTTTGAGAACAGACTCTGTTAATACTATAAAAACTATATGCAATAAACATTCTTCTAAACAATGAGGTGATGGTGCCAGTTTATATATGCTTTCAAAAGATTATGAGCATCTTCCCCACCTCCATGTTCAATATTGTCATGTTGGTATCTTAAAATCAGCCATGGTGGGTATATCTACACCATGGAATTGAACAAAAAATGCTACAAAATAAGGTTGTTGGGTTTTATCTCCCCATGGAAGCTATCAGCACTTCACTGCTTCCCCCATTTTGTCAGCATAACTGAATACAATTGAAAGGGAAAAAACACCTCTTTGAAGACCTGTTGAGATAGGCTTTGAATTGGCTTCCATATACCAATTTTGTTCCACAGAAAACTGATCCTGTGTTCATTTCTTCAGTCCCTGGGTATGTAATTGAAATGCATTATTGACGGCCGACAGGATCCTCACATCCTTTGCAAGAAAAATACTAGGAACCATTATGATGAAATTAACCAGAAGAAGCCCATGCAACTTCCTTATTTATCATAAGTAATAAATTATAAGTAATGATATTTATTTATATATTATATATTTACTAAACCAGAATAAACACCACATCTGAGGTGAAATTAAGTGACATTATCAAAGTGTTAAATAATTGAGTGGTGGTCATCTCTATTATATTCCTAGTCAATTAATGAGTTTAGGTTCTAAAACATTTAAATAAATAAAACCAAAAAAGAAACAGATGGTAAATGGTGAATGATAGCGTTTGACTGTCAACTTACTCAATTTATAGCTTGAATATCAGCTTTTGTGCAAGATGTTTTATCTTTACTTTCAAAGATTAATAGATAAATAGCCTCTGGCACCTAGTATGCAGATCTGTTGAAGAAATTTCTTAAATCTTGAGGCTGACAATTGTTCAAATTAACATGGAAAGGAGAGTATGACACACACACTGAGTTGTCCCACGGATATTTTATTCTCCTACTTTCAGCAAGGAGAAATCTGCAGGACATCACAGTGATCCATTGTATTGGTAGCAGAAAGGGGATATCTTCCCACTTGTTCTAGTCATCTATAGCTGCATAACAAATTAACCCAAGATTTAGTGTCATAAAACAATAACTCATGATCTTGTGCACCTCAACTATGACATCTATCTGTGAAAGACGCGATATGACCAGGAACCCATGAAACTAAGTGATTTTCAAAACCAAGGTCACAGACATGTGGCCCCAGTCAAAACATCCTCACCAGTCTTCAGCTGCTCAAGCCTACTGGTAGGGAGTAAAGAAGTAAATAAGGGGGGGAGGGGAAAGGATGTTTCCTTTTGAGCTGATTCCAATGTGAGCAACTGAATGGTAATTCTTACGGGGCGCTTTCAGGAGCAAAATTGCTAATGCCTCAAATTCATCACATTAACCAAGGGATTAATTCCATCAGGCATTGGTTAAAACTTTTCCAAAGGATTGCTTACCTCCTTGGTACATTTCTTGGCATATGCACTTGGGTTGGGAGTCCTGTGGCCAGAGAAAGTGCTTGAAGTTGGAAACCAAACATTTGACTTAAAGAAGCATGGCACTATCTCCGATTCTTCCTCAGCTAAAATTTACACAAGTGAAAGTGGAAAGATATTTCAGAAGGTCTTGAAATCAGGTTTTAGACTGACATCAATATACCAGGAGAGCTGAAATATCATCACGAATGCCTCCTTAGACCCACTGCATTTGGAAGCCAGAAAAATAAGGTGGGGGGGGTTGATGTCCTTCAAACTATGGAGTCCTAGGTGACAGGAGCAGACAAGCGAAGGTCTCTGCTAAGCCTGCTTCATCTTAGTGACGATCTTACTGTACAATAGCTACTGCAAATACTGTACGATAGTACTGCAGGGTAATCAGTACATTTTTAGTACCCATAAGAATATATCCATCCACTTCCCTCCAAACAAAATCAACAAGGAATGTTTACTTTTTTGAAATCATGGATCTATTCCTTTTTTAAATTTGTGATTCTGGTTTTCACAAATGTTGAGACTAGTTAAGTCTTCTTACTAGATATGAACATTTCTGGCCCCACACAATTTAGAACATAGCATGAAACCATAATCATGGTGGCTGAGCAATAGAAACGGGCTCTGAAAAAATTAAGCATAAATATTAACATCCAAGTGTCAAGGGATACTTTAGTTGGATACGTAAGGTTAAATGATATTGTTGTCAGTAATAACACTCTGACACCTGTTTAGGAGAAAATATTAAAAAATCGACTCAGAGCTTCAGACTCACTTCCTGCCTCCACTCAACCACGGTGCTTTGGGCATCACACAGCCCCAGGAAATCCAATGCCAAAGCACCAAGTTTCCTCTGAGAACACACTGATCTCTCTTGTCTTCCTCACATCTCTGCCATTCCCTTAACCTATGTCTCCCAGCCTCCATCACACTGATAAATATGAGAAAAAAATTCAGCTTTAAAGTCCTGCTGCTTTGACTCAAGTAAATTTATTTCTCCCAGGGATGAATTTTAAATAGGTGTGTGCTATAGCTGATATGACAATATTTTCTGGTCCCAATATCCTGTAACATAATTCGCATTTTTATTAAGGTGTCATTTATATACCCCAAAATATACCCATTTTAAATGTACACTTTGATGAGTTTGATAAGTGACTATGCCCACGTTACCATCCCACCAATCAAAACATAGAACATTTCTCTCATCCCAGAAGGTTCCTTTGTGACTTTTTCTAGTCAATCCATGCTCTGCTTCACCACCCTCAAAACTCCAAAGGAATCCTTTTCTTTATATCTATCACCATGATTACTTTTATTAACTTCATAAAAATGTGGTAATACATGGTTTCTTTTCTGTTTGCCTTCTTCTGTACAACATAATGGTTTTGAGATGCATACGTGACATTTTGTGTACCACAAGTGTGTTTTTATTGTTGAGTAATATTTCATTGAATTAATGTACCACACTGTGTGTTTATCATTCTTCTGTCGTTGAACATTGGGGTTGTGTGTAGGTTTTGGCTACTACAGATAGTTGTTATGAACTGTTGTATATGAGTGTTTTCATGTCATGTTTTCTTACGCCCACAAAATAACAATGAGTAGAATGGCTGGATCATCAAGCAGATATATTTCACCCTTAAAAAAAATTAAACCCTTTTTCAGAGCAGTTCTGCTGTTACATGATAGCACCAGCAATGTGTTGGCATTCCAATTTTTTCAATTCCTTGCCAACACTTGGTATTATCATATTTTTTAATTGTTTTTCATTCTTATGGCTAAGTGATATCTCATGGTAGTTTAAGTCAAAGTTATATGAAGAATAGTTAAGTTGTTCATCTTTTTAAACTTGCTGGCAAATCGTATATCGTGTGTGTGCATGTGTGTGTGCATGTGTATATGTGTGAAGTATCTTTAAATCATTACTCATTTTTAATTGAATTGTTTAGTATTTATTTTTAGGATTAATTATGTATTCTAATACAAGTACTTTGTTGGATAAATCTATTAGAAATATTTTCTCTCAGTCTGGTTCTTGCCATTTTTCTAAATGGAGTCTTTGATGAAATATGTTTTTATTCTGATGAAATTTGATTTATCATTGTTTTCTTTTCTGGTTATTAGTTTGGCCCTAAGAAATATTTACCTACTTGAAACTTGTAAAACTGTGGCTACTATATAATGGATACATTGTGTACTTGCATCCTTTATTGAAAAAAGCTTTCTGCTTCCTTCTGAAGGGTTTATTCTCTCTAATTCAGCTCCTCAAGTTTTCCTTATCTCCACTGCTCTTTGATAGCATCATAGAAGTATATGGTTTTTATTTTACCTATTTTGAAAATTTTTTCACTGGATAAAGTGTTATTTTTATGTTCCACATCTTAATCATAAGTTGAGGCTCCTATTTTTCAAATTTTAATGACCATCCTTTGCATACATCACTGTCCAGTACAAAATAATGGATGTTTATAATTGTGTATTAGGCTACTTAGAGAATAGGAGAGCTGTGTTTTAAGAGGCACAAGATATTCAGAGCATTTGGTAAGAAACCTAACATCATGATTAATCATAGCAGGCATTTACACTTAGTAAACAAGATTTCAACTGCATATAAATTACAGCATTTGTGAAAGCTCACTGTTTGATACTATAGGACAAAGTGATTTTATTCTATTGAGAATATATAACTTTTGATAAAAAGTTAAGCAATACATTCTAGTTAAATTTTGAAATTTAGAAAACAAAATCTATGCCTAACACGGTGTTCACCATATAGTGTGACTAAATAAATACTTTTTAGTCAAGGACTGGTTCTACAAGGTAGGATTAGGATTTTTAAATAGTGACAGTTTTAATTTTTAGAGAGGGATTTCATCCACATTTCATGCTTAATGAAATGAACCTAATTAGCCCCTTGCATTTTGTATTTGTGGTTAGATCATCTGAGACCAATTTTACCATTTGCATTCGTTTCTAGTACTAACCATGCTCCAAAAAGTAAGAATATGGTAATTAGTTTCTGTCATTTGAAAACAACATTCCTGAATTTCTTTAAGTTTACTGAAATCCAGTTGTCTTTTTAGTAAGTTTTATTAGAATATAGACATTTGTAAAATCTTGCTTCTATACATTTTCCAGTGTCATTATTTGTATTACATGATTAGTACCAAAGGATTTAATTCAAATACCACAATCCCTTCTTGTTATTATGGTTTGTAATTTTATAAATTGTTATTAAACATTAAATATTCATGAGTTTGTTTTATTTTTTAGTTGTCAGCAATGATGCAGTATGGTGCTGGGGGCTAGTCTTTCTTGTGGACATTGTTATTAATCAAGAAAAATGCATTAAAATGCTCTTTGAAGAATAAACTATATGAAATAATAGGAATGTATATTTTATATTCCATTAGTCATTCTAGGGAAAACCCATCAAATATTCCAGCAATATTTTTCATTAAAAATGAAGTCAAATTCATTAATCAATTCAGAACTAAGATAATTAATCTAGCCCTGGTGAGGCTCAACCTGGACTAAATATTTTCTAAGACTTCTGAACACTTATTCATTTAACATGTTTTAAATTCTATTCCTAAGATATATATTTTAAAATCATATTTTCATCAGAGTGCACATAGCTTAAAGATACATTTTGAGAAGACCCAGGCCGAAAAATAAAAACCCCTATGTGAATCTCTGCCCCTAAAAATATGCATTATCATAGCACATAGACAGCATTGAGAAATTACTTCAAAAATATTGTGTATGGAGGTCTATATTTGAGAAAGTAGTAAGTTATAAAGTACTTGTATACTGTACAATTATAATGATGATAATAAAAACATCAATAAATCAAAATGTAAATCAATTTAAGTATCTATGGGCCCATCATTGTGTTATATTTTTTGTAATTTCAAAATTAAATTATATACACAACTCTCCATGGTATCCTGTATTTAATTTTTAGTTTTAATGCTTGGGTGGTATCAAATTCTACTAGTAAGAAAGTAATTGTTTCCTAAGGGTAACACATCTTGATAATCCTGACATCCTTGTTCAGTGGAATGATGTCAAGTGTGAATATGTTATTAATAATCTTTCATAGATCAAACCATTCCTTTGGCCAGTTTTGATCTCAAAGTATCATCTGATGAAGCAAGTTGTAATAGGTTTCCCACAAGTAGTTATTTCTCAAAACTCTTAGAATAACTTTTGTCCCATTTAGCCATTTCTCCAGTCCCTCGGAACCTTCACATTCGATCAGAGACAAGTGTCCAATGAGCACACTCTAAGCCTACTGTGTTGAGTTGATGCAGAGAAGCAGAACTTGATTTAAATTTGTCTAACTTAGAGAAACAAATACTTTCAAGAACAGAAATCAAGATGTGTTTGGCTAGATTCAATTGATTAATTAAGAAGTGTCTCTAATTGTTTATACTGAACATATTTTAAAATAAATATATCAATCCCTGTAGTCTAAATATGAGTAGGATTTGGATCTTTCTTTTTTAAGGCAGTCTCATTGAGAAATCTTAAGAAATGTCTACAGAAAGTATTCCTCAACATTAATGGTGACCTTTTTTGCCCCATCCTCATGTTAATAAAAATTTAGAGTTACAAATAGAGCCTTAAGAAATATAACTCTCTAAGAGTTAAAATAAATAGATTATCCCAGGACATAATAAATAATCTTAAATTAATTTCCTATTCACATCTATGGAAAATGTGAAAGATAACTGAAAACAATGTGTCCTAAAATGGTGAGAGAAAGATGAAGGAAGTATTTTAATTAGACATGATGAGCCAGAAATCCATTCAACTTCTAATTTTCTCTTGTTGAAAGTGAATAGGGAGATACCAATTTTCTTTCTGAATCTTTAATTATGTTATATAAGTAATTGCACTTAACACATTCAATATAAGAAAACTGAGGGTTAGACAGGTTTCATTACTTTTTCAAGAGTACATAAATAATGAAAAGGAAAGGTTTATCTAATGTAAGACATCACTAACTCAGAGTATCAGTCAGACTAGGTTAGGCAATGCTATGGTGCAAACATGCCTAGCATCTCAAGGGTTTAATTTCAAGTAGAAGAAAAAAAAAAGTTCTTTCTAACTCATGCTACAGGTCGGTTGCAATTAGGATGGGGGCTCTGCTTTTCTTCCAAGACTGAGGCTGAAGGATTTGTTATCTGGGAATGAGACTAGTAACTTTCACATGTGAAAGACAATTCCATGAATTACATACCAGATCTTAAATGCTTCTACCTTTTTTTTTTTTTTAAGATTTTATTTATTTGAGAGAGAAAGGAAAGCATGAGCAGGGGAAGGATAAGGGAAAGGGGCAGAGGGAGATGCAGACTCCCCTGCCAAGCAGGGAGCCCAATGTGGGGTTGGATCCCAGGACCCTGGGATCATGACCTGAGCTGAAGGAAGACTCAACTGACTGAGTCACCGAGGCACCCCTTAAATATTTCTACTTTAAGGAACTCTTGAAGTAATACTAAGTAAATGTAAATCTATGCAACCTCTTTAGAAATCAATTTGAAAACTATCTAAGTTCAAAGTATGTGTATCGATTAATGCTAAAATTGTTTGAGAAATCTGTTTTAGGAATATTCTCATGACCACTCACAATTTATTCCCCAAAGAAGTCACATGGCTATCCCACCTACAGGGAGTATGAACTATATTTGCCTCAAAGAAGGACTGAAATCTATTTCTATCTCATTCACTATGTTTGAGTGCATATGTATATATGTGTGTTTATGTGTGAGAATATATAGATGTGAAATATTTCTTATACCCATTTCAATAAATATTTCCTATAAGTTTAATAGGGAAAAGTTGTCCTATTACTGTTAACTTACTATTACAATAAATTTATAATTTAAATACATATATGTGTGTACGAATATGTGTCTGTTCTTATATTTTATATACATGTGTTATGCATGTATTTATATGTGTGTATATATATGTGTGTATGTATATCTATGCACGTATGTATATATGTATGTATATGTGTGTCTATGTATACATATACATACTGTGTGTGTGTATATAACAGTGTCTGTTCTTATATTTTATATATGTGTGTTGTGTGTGTGTATATATATGTATATACACATATGTGTGTGTGTATATATATATACATATATATAAAACTTTTATATATATATAAAAGCTTCTTTTTCCCTTTTAACTCCACATTTTTTTGAATTTTATGTTTCCAATTTCATTGTCCTTCCATTGTTAGTTTCTGAGATTCATTTCATTATTTGAAAGAACTTCTTCCTTTACAATGTTATCAATATAGTTGATATTGTATTTTTCCATATTGTAATGTGTCATTCAGTTTAGAACATTGATTCATCCCAATAATGGATTTAAGTAGATATCTGGCTTTATTTATTTTTCAAAATTACATCCAAAATGATTTAGTGATTATGTATTCTCTGTTATTTTGAAATACAACCTTTAGCATAAAGTTCCCATGGTTATTCAATACTTCTAACTCTGCTCTATTGCTATGATAGTTTATTCCTCAGCACCACAAATTTAAGTATCCTAATATTCAAAGGTATTTTAATTCCTATGAAGATTATATCTTCATATTACCATTCTTTTTCAAAATCTCTCTACATGTTCTCCCACATTTATTTTTCCACAAAAACTCTGGTATTATAATACTTATCTCAAAAACTTAAAAGTATCTTATATTACTTTTATTGTTTAGGTTAAAGTAGACCTATTTATTATGCATTAATATATTTACATATTGACTTTAGTACTATATGGATTAATATACCTACAGAAATCTTTATGGTCTATGTTGGGGAGCATATTAATAGCAACTAAATAATACATTTATTCAATTTCTTACAGAGTTCATCCCTGAAGCATTGTGAGTCTAGAGCAATTTGGGGGAGTATGAGCAGGGAAAGGCATTCTTTAAAACATCTCAAGTTTTCAGAATGATTTTTGTCTCCAGGTTTTCATCACCGCTATTGTCATCTTCATAAATTACATTTTTTCAGAAACACATTATTTTTCATGGTTTCCAAATATTTAATACATAATTTGGAGTAAAATACTAACATGAAATATTTAGTTTACTCCTTTCTCTGTGTGTGTTTTCACATTTTTCAATGGTATTCATGACATCTTTTTCCTTTATCAGATATATTAATGCCTTATCACATTGGTTTTTATTATGCATTTGAATTTTGACTTTTTTGACTTCATTTTTAATTTATTATTTTGTATTTTAGATATAAGCATTCTAATGTGCCTGCGCTTTCTTTGCTATGTGTTCTATTTAATATTTAAGTGTTAAAATCATTTATTTTCACTTCATCTTTGCAATATGAATATAAATAAAATAATTCAAGGCCAGAAGTTTTTTCTCTGTACATAGCTAAAAAGAATGTAACTATGGTTCTAAATATGATGCTTGTGTTAATGTTAACATTTTCCAGTGTCCATATTAGTTTTTAATATTTTTTTTTATTTAAATATGTTGAGTTTTTATATTAAATTAGTTTTATTATTTTAGTGATAATTTCCTGAATGTCTAAATTCCTTTTGTATGTGGGTGAGGGGATTATACACAGCCAAGTTTTGAAAAAAGCTGCATTTTATTTTATATTGTTATTAATTTTTAATATCTTCCTTTTTATGTGTTTGCTGTAAACACTGAACAGCATATGTCCATATCTCAATCTAATCTAATCCAAAAAAAATGTTGAATAGCAAAATTTAAGAAAGAGGGATTCTATATTTTATGTGTTAAGTAGGATAAATAATAATGCATGTTGAACCCACAGAAATACCTCAAATGATTTTGCCAATAATCACCACATCAGTTTTAAATCATATAAAACAATTTCAGTATTAAGTAATCAATACACCTATTACATGACTATTAATATTTAGCATATTTATGAGTTGTTATAGTTATTTACAATATGGAACAGTATTATATGACATGGTATATGAATTACATTTTCCTTATATATTGCATGGGTCATAAAATATCATACAAATAAGCAATAAAAACCTCATAAAATAATAAATTTAATATTTAAATAGATGACCAGATTCCATCTCAAGAAGTAACTGAAAAGAACATAAAACAAAGCAAATACATAAATTGCAACAGTACACTTTGTTTTTTTTTTCAAATGTATATTTGAATTTCTTAAATGTTTAATGCTATTTCTGTTCTGTTCTTTTCTTGGGAGAAAATGATTTTTTCAAAAATCTGGATAGTCTTTGACTTTCCATGTTATAGTATCTTTTTTTCATTTCTGATATATATTTTTTTATTTTTGGATGGTATTATCCTAGTTTTGATTCAGTTGCCAGCAGTGAACTACAATTTTTAATATTTTGAATGTTGATATTATTTTCTATAATTTCTTGTTTCTTCATCTTCTATCATGATAATGTATGTTCTGAAAAACACTTGAGATTTTGCTTCAATGAGGCTTTATTTTTCTTATTTTCTTGAGTATCATGGAAACATATTTGAAATTTCTCTTTTCTTGAATGGATTTTTTTTCCAATTAAATTATTTTTATCTATCTTTGATTTTATAAAATTGAGTAACCAAATTGGGAGCTAACGTGTAGAATACATTTTTCTGCAGCCACTTCTGGAAAATAAAATCTGCCAATTTTCCATCTGACCACAAATCATATGCCTTCCACATGCAAAATATACTCATTTCTTCCCTATGACTCACAGAAGGGAGAAAGTCCAGCTTTAAGGAAAATGAACAGATAGAGACATTGGATTCAAAATATTAGACAAGAAATTGGCTGAAGACACTTCTCAGCTGCAGATATCTACTAGTTTGTACTGGGGAAAAAGAAGCCTACAAAGGCTGGACCAAAGGCCAAGAAGTAGAGCCAAGGGCCACAGTGACTCATTGCTAAGCAATAAAGCTAGAACTTAATCCAGGGATTGGCAAGATGTGCCAGTCAGATTTTATAATTGTTGTGGACCAGCAGGTCTTACTTTTTTCTGTTTTCTGCCTTTAGAATGGAAGTGTCTATTCACTGTTGGGTAGATAACTTACCTCTTATGTCTTCAGATAAAAAGAAACTGTACTCACAAAGCTATACTCAAGGAACTGCACAGCCTTTCTGAGAGCTGATGGCTGATCCAATACGGGGCTTTGAGAAATCATGGAGATCAGAGATTGGTGGACTCTCAGAGCTGTAAAAGGGTTGATGTCATCTGTAGAAGCATGATTATTTTGCTGGTTGATTGATATATAGCCAGAGGCTTGTTAATTGGAATGAGGTTGTCCAAGATTTAGTGATTTTCAAACCAAGAGTCTACCACTAATTGGTTGGTTGGTTAAAACATTTTTACTCATCCAAGTTGTGGTGATAGATTGGGTTTAGGTGGCTATCTGTTGCATGTTGCTGTGATTTTGGAACGATCTGGGTTTCCTAGGAGTGTGGAAACTCTTTTGTATTCCAATCACATATAATTCTCTCCCACAGCCCTCAGAAATTCTTTTTTCTTGTCCTTGACACATCCACATAAATACCTTTTATATAAGACTGGAATTTGTAGGAGTGTAGGGAAAAGAGATTTATATCCCATTAGAGGCCAACCTAAAAAAGTTATGAATAGTATCCATCTCATAAGCTGTTGTAAAGATTAAATGAGGGTATATATTATGGAACCTATAACCTGAATAGTATCATGCATATCTAAATGAAAATCTAAATGCAGTTTTATGGTGACTAAATTTAATTAAGGAAGCAGATCAAAGACCTGTCATTGCTTGCTTGATTCTCAGTTTTTTGAAAAAGAATAAAATCAAGAATTAATCATAAATTTTCAGCATTTCTTAAATATATACAAAAGCACACCTATCCAAAGAGTGCAATATTTCTATTTTATTTTTAAAAACAAAAGTAATTTGTATGTGTTAAACATTCCAGCATACCTATAATCTAGGCGTTCGGATTTTTAGGCAGGCAAATCTCAGGAAATATCACGAAAATATTTAAAAACAAATAAAATCTTTGGTAAGCTAGAAATTAAAGGCCATTTAATTTTCCTCTGAAGTAATATCAGTAAAAAAATCTATGATCATCCCTAAGGATAAAATATTAGCAGCATATTGAAGTACATATGCTGGGAATCCTGATTCTATGTATAGCTTAATTTTATAGACGGTGAAACTGAGGATTAGGTTGGCTAAGCTAATATGTCCAAGGATATAGACCTAGAGAGCAGCCCCAACAGGATGCAATCCAAGGCTTGATCCATAGACAGGCTCTTAACTATCTATGTACACAGTCTCCCTTAGTAACAGTGAATATGTGAAATTCATCAACTCTCTCCATCACCACAATTAAAAAGTATAAATGACATATGCTAAATATCCCATTCATGTTAACAACGATTATAAAATGTGTTGGAATATATGTAACAGTAATGTCCATCGCATATAAGTGAAACTATAAAATCCATTTGAGATATATATGAAGACCTAAATAGACAGGTAGATAATTCCCTAAATGCACAGATATAATATTGAAAGGACATTGATTCTCCCTCCAATAAACCTATACATTCAGTAAACTAACAATTAAAGTCTCAGTGGGATTTATTTTGGAGCTATCGTGAATGTTATAATTATGTTAGGAGACAAGGAGAAAGAATTTTTAAGTATGCACAACTGATTGGGGATTAATTTTCATCATTTATAAAGAATGGACAAATGAGTAAATACAACAAAAAGAATTCTGTAGAAAAATTATAAGTATAAATTATTCTACAAAATTATTTAAATGACTATTTTTTTTAAAGTTTATTTATTATTTATTTGAGAAAGAGACAGACAGATATAGTGAGAGAGAGCGTGAGCAGGGAGAAGAGGGAGAAACAAGCTCCTTGCCAACCAGGGAGCCCTATGCGGACCTGATTCCAGGACCCTGGGATCATGACCTGAGCCAAAGGCAGACAATTAACTGACTAAGCCACTCAGGTGCCCCTATTTTAAATGACTTTAAACATATGAAGTACTGCTCAATTTCACCAAAAATCAAGAAAATGAATATTGATGCAACAATGAGATTGGCAAAAAATAAAATGATTATAATAACTAGTGCAGGGAAATTTGGGGAAACGAGAACACTCATACAATATTGATATGAATATATATTTTTAAAGGCCAATTTGGCAGTAACTATTAAATATAAAATGTGCATAACCTTTGCCTCAGCAGTTTTACTTCTAGAAGTCCTACTTGAAAATAATTCGATATAGATGCATGAACAGGATAAGATTGCTTTATTGTTTATAATAGTAAAAAGAAAAAAAAAAGAGTTTTGTTTTTGAGGGCTGCATCAGAAGCCATAAACAAAAAACTGTTTAATCATGCTATATCCAAACTAAGGATATCGCAGTAAGCAACCATTTATAATAAAACACATATACTAAAATAATTTGTTGGTATGAAAATGTATCTACAAAATATGAAGTAAGATATGTTAGTGAAATATATATAATATACTACTTATGCCCCAAATAAACATATTCACATAAATATGGAAAAAGAATGACCTGATACACAAAAATATGCTGTTATTACTAGCAAAAACAGGAAGGATGGGAATGAAAGACAGTGGGTACTCGTTTTTTTAAAAACAATGCATTCCATGAATTATACTAGTGATGTAGTTAATAATGTAATGTTTTTTGTATTATAAGATTTTGAATTTTCATACTTTTTTCCCCAAAATACTAAAACTCAGTTGAGAGCAGTTACATTTATGGAGGTTTGTTTGGGAGAGATATAATACAACACTTCCTATGGGATATTTTTATTTTAAGTGACATTCAGGGACCACTTGCATTAGCACTACCTGGGAAGATTACTAAAAATTAGTTTCCCCTTCCCATCACACACTTGTGAAAAAAATAATTGGTGGAACTGAGTTTTGCATTGAAGAAGAAAACTCTTAATTGCTATGTACACCAAAATTTGAGAACAACTGATTTAGAGAAGAACACTGCATATCTAGAAGATATTATATTTCTATATTATTGTTCTTGGGATTATGTACTCAGAATCATCAAAGTCTCCCTACAAAAACTGCCTTAGGAAATCTGATCCTTTACTTATTCAAGGAAGCTGGTAAAGATATTTTCCTGTGAATGTATCATTGTAAATATGCATACAAAGTTTTATTTTAGACTAGTATGTTGCCTTCAAAGTTACTAAAAACTACTTAAGTAATTTATTTTTTGCATTGATTTTTATTTATCTTCCAGGAAATACAGAATTAAATGTGTGACAACACTACTAACTGTGCCCTCCCTATTCTATGTTTCATTTATTTCTATTATTTCTCTTTTATATTCTAGTTTTATTTTAATTTGGGGTATTTTTATGTACATATATGAGTATTCATATTTTCACTTTTTAAATTTAACACAGGTTAATAATCTCTAACATTACTCCACTCACATAGTAAACAATAGGTAGATGGATAGACAGGTAGATAGAGGTAGATAGATAGATGATAGATAAAAATGTAGAATAAATATATAGGTCATTTCAAGGTAGACATATTTTTTTGAAAAACAAATTCTGGATGTATATATAAATGATATATTACATTTTAAAATGTACTTCAATTGGTGCATATTTTATCAATTACTATGACATCAAATATATGAGTCATATTGCCAAGGCAATGAAACTGCATTAGAATTCACACCTAAATGATAGAAAAATCAAACAATAAATGAGTTTCAAATTTGCAAAGATGACTTAAAATAATACTATTTTTTAGAATGCTTATTGTAAATTACATGATGTTTTATTTTTTATATAACTTTATTGCAGCAGGTGAGAAAATGTTTTAAATACATCCCTCATTTTTGGTGTTGTTCTCTAAAAGAATACAGACTTTTGTCTCATAAGGTATGTGTTTCAGAAGCTAGTAGACATACAGATATTTCCTGAAATAAATCATTAAGAAGATTATTTTTTTAAGATGTATTTATTTATTTGCGAGAGAGAACACATGATTGAGAGGAGGGACAGAAGGGGAGAAAGAGGGACAAGCAGACTCCTAGCTGAGTGGGGAGACTAACATTGGGCTCCATCCCAGGACCCTGAGATCATGACCTGAGCTGAAATCAAGAGTCAATGCTCAACGAACTGAGCCACCCAGGTACCCCAAGAAGATAATTTTTAAGAATTAAAAATATTTTAAAGTAAAAATATAAAGAAAGTAAAATAAAGCTAATGTAAATTAGAATTATTGAGGTATAGGAACAGGATTTGAGAAACATATTTTTAGAAGACAGAAATGCTAAAAGCCTCAGGAATTTCTTCTCTAAAATTTTGATGCTTGTAAATCGTAAAACACCAGAAATATGTTAATTATACATGTGTAAATTTTCTTGTTAATGCCCTGTAGGAGCTGAATTTATTATGGAATATAATTATGAGTTTATTACAGAATTCAGGGGATCTGTGAACTTGGAGGGGGAAAACTACACTTTTATTTTGTAAATCTCTAGACACTTACTTAATTATGAATGTTGCAGCAAACTATAATAGCACTAGAGAGACACAGTTTTATCAACAGTAGAAATCAAAGCAATTGAAGGTTTTGTTATTAGACATATTTGATATATTAATAGACATTATTTGATGTATTAATACAGGATTTTATGTTTTTTATATTTTGATAATGATGTGTTAGATAATGTTTTTTGAAATCACATATATTTTAGTTTGTACACTTAAAAAAAAAATGCATCAACCTTACCAGACTGCCCAATGAGTCTCTAACAGACCAAAAAGTTAAGAACCATACCAAAGTACTACTTGATAAAATAGTGGAAAATATTACTATAGTATGGTTGAAATTTATTCATAAATCTTCAAGAATGTATATTTTTCTCTGAGTAATTTTTAAAGCAGGTCTAGTCCTCTCCCAAAATAAATCCATGATTATGATAATTGACTATATGATTATTGACTATATTACTTAAACACATTTTTTTGTTAATGTATCTTCTATTTACTTCATATTGTTTTAATGCCTGTTTTTTAATTTGTTTTAATCTGAACAGGATCTGGAATAACTTTGGTTTACATTCCATGATATATTATATAGGTAAATCATGCCATTTCAAATTATTCCTATATAGAGTGCATCAATCATCCTAACACTATATAAAATTTTATTGAAAAATTGCTGATTCTTGTCTCCATGCTATGTGATTTACTTTAACATATTCTACTGTCTGAATGTAAAACATTTATTAACATATTTTTATTTACACTGTTATAAATATATTGTATATTAGCCTTTAGGTTTCAAAACATACACACAAAGGTAGATGATAAATAAATAGGTAAATAAATAAAAATAATAAATATGTAAGTTAATTTGTTTTAAGTCATATTTTCCAATTAATCATGTTCTGATTTTTCCAACATTTGTCAAATGCTAAGAAAATATTTTATGAAATATTCTATTTCATCTATTTTGATATAAAGTTAACATAAAAATATTAGACTAAACCTTTGAATGACCTTGTTTATACACTTTATTAGAACTAGATTTTTTTTAATTCTACAAAGAAAAATGTTCCACTTCACTTCCTGATGTTTCTTAAACACATAAACACACATGAATGCATATAAAAGTTTATAATAGTTGCATTTGTACTGACACAATAACAAAATACTTCTGCAGGCACACATGCACATATTCAAGTTTATACAATTATTGAGATACCTAAATTCATGGCTTCACACATAATTCAGATACATTCATTCTCATGTATGCAAAGTTGTTCAAAACAAGGCCATCGATGGCCCATCACTATTTGTAATGACATGATGGTACGTACTTATTTATCCACCGTGAAGAGAAATCTGAGTCTATTTTATCAGTTCAGAGGATAGTCTCAGAGCACAAGTGTAAATGACTACCCATGTTGTAAATACAGTATATAAATAAAGTATATACGTAAACCAAGCCTCCAAGTGCAAATGGAATAGATGGTTGTCATGACAGAAGTGTTCTGGGAGCTTGTTACCCCACAGTTTTCTGACTGGGCAGCAAGCACCATCTGAAGTCAAAATGAAGAAGGGAGGGAGGGCAAAGGATGATCTCATTAACTGAGTTTAAAGAAGGAAGTTAAACTAAATTTATATGTTAGTTTCCTAAGAGAAGTAAAATTAACACTCAGTTTATTTTAAAACAGTCGCTTGGAGCAACAGGAAAAAAAAATCTACAAAATGGCAATTGGGGAAACACAGAACTTTTCAAAGAAATTCAGAGATATTTTTTCCTGGGGTATTTAGTGCTGGCTGAGGAGAAAGGATGGTAATTTTAAGATTTTTTTCATTCTGATATTTTTTTTTCTTTTTTTGAGCAGTTTTTAAAATTACTGGTAAGTAGACCCGAAGGGAAAGATCAGCTACTTCTTTCCTTTCTTAAAATGCACTCTGCTGTGTTGTTTTATGATCTAAACTATGGATTATTAAAAAGCATATTGTGCCTCACACATGGAAACTGTGTCTCCATGCAGCTTTCACCAATAATAAAGCTCATAGTTTTATCTTCAGCTTCTGACTCTATTGTCCCCACCACTGGTTCAGAATTCAGGAAAGAGACTTGTATTTAACCCAGGCACTAAAATTCTTCCTTAGAACATTCTTAAAGGCTTAGCCACTCTTTCTTGTGGTTATCTTCCTAGGGACAAACTCACTTCTGTACAAAAAGAATTATTCCCTAATACAAATGAACAACTAAATACGGCTGAAAAAAATCATGCAAAGGGACTAACCAGTCTTAATTTAGATTTATTATTATAAATCTCAGACAGACACTACTACCAATAGTACAGCATTTAGTTACAGTTTTGCCACTTCCTGAAATGACAATTTATAACCTTCATTTCTTTAGTGGAAATTTCCATTTTCTCTCTCTCTTCCTTGCTACCGGCAAACAATTTTGGCTTTGGCTTAAACTTCATTGAAAATAAGAGAGGCAAGGCAAATTTCATTTACCCCCAACCAAAATTATGAAGTAATTAATGTATGTAGACACATGGTGCAACTCTCTTCTTCCTATATTACTAGATAAACTGAAATGGCCCCTGCCAAAGCCAACCCCTGCCCCCACACTGAATTTCATATTGTTTCTCTTCAAGGAAGTTTTTTCCAACAGTCATCCCCTTTATCTCTTGCAAGATGAATTGTTTTTCACCCTATATATACATCATTCATTTCAGCACAAATATGCTCCATTTTCTCTCATTATTTATCTACCTGCCCACTTATGAAATATCTTCCTTTAACTCATAACTTAGTCTAGCAACTGATCTGTATCTTTTCCTCTCCTTTCCCACAAGCTTCTTACAAGACTTGTATTTGCTCTTTATACTTCTGTGTATAATCCTTTCCATTCCACTTAAATCAGGGAAACACCAAAAAATGGATCTTACTCAAGCCACTAATTATGACTTTGACAAATCCACTCATCTAGCCTCATCTTATTCACCCTCTAAGCAATGCTGAATGCACATATTAAGGATTTGCCTTTTCAAGGTATTTTATTGCCTTTCTTTACACAATATTTTCTGATCTTTCACGTACCCTAGAAGCCATTCATATACATTTTTTTTTCAAGGCTGTTCCTCCAGTTAGAGACTTTATTTGGGAATTGTGAAGGGCTGTGTACTAGGCTGTCTTCTCTTGTCCATCTGAAATGTCTCCACTGATTATTTATTCTAGCCTTTGTCTTTAAATTCAACAATTCAATGCTGAACCCTTCTACCTTATATCTCCAGATCTGGTTTCAGTACTATATCCTGAATAATTTCCAGAATTAATATGTTAAAATGTAAAATCTTAATTAATTCCCTTTGAGCATTTAGCATTGGGGTGTGAGTCTTCTCTGTTCTCATATCAACGGGAGATATTACCATCTTGTCTATTCAATTCTAGCCTAATTTTCTTTATTTTCTGTAAACCTAATATCCAAGTCTAAATCTAAAAATCCTAATTCTACATTGAAAATATTAAATCAATAGTTTTTTTTTTTAATTCACTAGTACAAACATAGTCAAAATCACCACACAGTCATTTCATCCAGCATGGGACTGACAATCAGCAACATTATCCACATTCTTCTTTTATGATTGCCTCCCAATATATAAGCTGAAATTATTGTTTTTTGTTCTACCCAGCTACGTAAAGACAATCTGCTAAGAGGGTTATATTAAGCCATAAAAAAATAGTAATAAATAATGAAATGTAGAATAAGTATAAACCATCTAATAATAATACCAGAAATAAAATAAGTAAACAAAAATGCCTTGCTGATTAGATAAGAAAAATAACAAAACAAAAACTCAACTCTTGGGTCCCAGAGAAAAATACTAAATGACACAAATAATGTGTTTTAAAACAGAAGAAAGTAAACTGAAAAACAATATATAAGAACTAATAAGATACTTTAAAACATTAATCAACATAAATCCATACCCTTAAATACATATTTAAAAATACGAAGATAATGAAAAAATTGATCAAGCATATCTTACGGCAATGTTTTTTAACTCTGTAGGAACTAGGTGAATATAATATCCTATGAAGAGATAATTTACCAAAGTACTTTCCAAAACAAAGAAACTGATTGTCATTACTGAATTAGAGATTTTGTAATAAGCTAATATACCTAATGAATACCTGTGGATAAGAAATATTTCATAAATACATTATATAAAATGTTTAGAGAAGAAAGTCAATATGTAATATTTAAGTGATTTCAGAGCATAGTGAAAGAATATTACCATAATTCCTGTAAGCTACCCAATATTGATAGTAAACATGAAAAAAAAGCAGTAAAATAAAAATTAGGGGTTAATAATACTTAGAAAAATATCACTTATGAATATCTTAAAATAGTGCATTTGGAACTAAGAAAAGTAGTTTAAAATTCATACGCAAATATAAATAAGCTGACGCAGAAATATTCTGAAAAGAAGAATAATGAAAGAGGTGAATAGAACTTCGGGGTATTTGTAAGCTATGACAAGAAACTCAGTGTCATAACAAGGGTAAGACAAACAAATTAAGACTAAAAAACAAAAAGACAAGGACTAGGCTCAATATAAAAGATGATTACAGCATAAAAATAATAGTAGATGTCAGTAGAAAGAGAGATAAAGTCGGATTCATCAACTCTTAGCAAACTAGAAGGAAAACAGTATTAATTCAATAATTAATAGCTTTCAAAAAGTCAAAGTTTATACCTAATGATCAAATACTGGTAGATTTACCTCTGAAACAGAGATTGAACCAAGGAGACCTCTACAGTCATTTCTATTCAACAATGTAGTAAGACATGAAAAAACAATTAAATGTATAAAGAACAAGGAAAAACAAAGAAACTAAGAAATAAACATTATTCTCATATTACAGAATTGTGCACTTTGAAAATCTAGAAGAATGGGTTGAAAATCAATACTTTGAATAAGTAAATTTAGCAATAATGAGTGAAATTTAGAGTTAAACGTTATCTATTTTAATTCTCCATATTAGCAACAAATAGTTAGAAAATAAAATTTAAAAATTGATGAATTATATATTACATATAAGAATAATTCTAAATAAAGATATGCAAACCTACCCAATACTATATTAGTGAGAAAATTTTTCATAAAAATTAAATAAAAATAGTAGGCTACATAAAATTCATGAATAGAATGCTAGGTTAATTTAAAAATCACATTACCAACTATCAATACTTATTAACATGTATCAAGAATCAATATATATTGGTGCAAAGATAGCCAAATCAACCCATGAGAATGCTGAGTACAGGAAAAGGTTTAACTGTATTGGACACAGTGTACAACGAAGTTGGTATTCTAATGCTGTGGAAGGGAAGACGGTATTTTAAATAAATGGTGCTAGGTCAATATATACATATATGTATGGGAAGGGAGCAAAGAGAAGAGAGGAGAGAATGAGAGTTGAAGGAAGGGAGGGAAGAAAAAAGAAGGAAAAGGAAGGGTAGGAAAGAGAAAGGAAAGGCAGGGCAGGGAAGGAAAGGGAAAACCTTTACTGTATACCATATGGAAATATCATTCCATTTAGATTGTAGATCTAAATGTAAAAGCAAAACAATAAATTTCTAGAATACAGGAGATAAAAATTCATTCATGATATATACTTTATGAGAACAAGTAAATATTTCCTAATCAAAAAAACCAATGTCACTAAACTTATGGGACAGTAATGATAATAAATTAAAGTTCTAACATTATTCACAAAATATTAAAACATTCTTAAGACAGTGATAAGCCATGTCAGAGTAGGAGATATCTGCATACTTTCAGCAACAACAAAAAACTCATATTAAGTCTATGTAAAGACATGTCATTAAAAAAAATTAGAAAAATGGGTGTTTGAACAGGTACTTCATAAGTGAGGATACCCAAATGATTAATGAACATGTAAAAGATATTCAATCTCATTATTCTTTGAGAGATTTGCCAAATAAAATCACTGACATTATCCTATTACATAAACCTAAATGGCTTAAATTAAAGACTGATAATCTTAATGCTTCTGAGAACATGGGGAAAGTATTTGGTAGTATCTACTATTAGTAAATGTATACCAAAGTTATGCTCCCAGCATTCTACCCTGATGAATGCTGAAGAGAAATTTATACACATCAGAATGTGCAAACATGTACAAATGAACAAAAAGGCTACCACAAGACACATTAATAGATTATTCATATTAATTAACAACTTGAAAATAATCCAAGTGCCTGTCAGAAGTAGAATGGCTAAATATACAGTAATGTACAAACAAAGGAATAGTACACATCATAGATAATTCTTATAACACTGAGTGAAACAGTCAGTGTAAAATAAGTATATTATATATTTTTATTTATAGCAAGTACTAATCAAGGAAATTTGGTTTACAGTGTTAGAAGTCACAATAATGTTTACCTCTGTGGAAAAGGAGGGTCAATGAGTAGAACGTCATAAGGAAACATTCTGGAATGCTGGTTTATAGTTTGCATGGCAGATGGAAACATGAGTGAGTAAACTATGTAAAAAATTTACAGAATTGTGCTCTTAAAATTTGTGGGTTTTTTTGTATTCATTTTTTAATGGAATACTTTTATTTTTAAAATGTTTATTGAAATGTAATTGACATAAAGCATTATATTGGTTTTAGGTGTACAAAATAATGATTTGATATTTGTATATATTACTAAATGATCACCACAGTAAGTCCAGTCAATATCCAACAACATACGTAGTAACACATTTTGTTTCTTGTAATGAGGACTTAAAATCTACTCTCTTAGCAACTTTCAAATATGCAATACAATATTAATAACTACAGTCACCATTCTGTGTATTACATACCCATGAATTATTTATAACTGAAAGTTTGTTTCTTTTGTCCTCCCTCAACCATTTCACCAAACCTCTACTGCCCCACCTCAGGCAACAACCACTCTGTTCTCTTTTTCTGTTGTTGTTTTTTAATTCCACAAATAAGTGAGATCATATGGTATATGTCTTTATCTTACTTATTTTACTAACCATAATACCGTCAAGTTCTATCCATGTTATTTCAAATGGCAAGACTGAATTCTTTTTCAAGATTGAATAGTATTTCTGTGTGTGTGTGTGTGTGCGTGTGTGTGTGTGTGTGTGTGTGTGTGCTTGTTTGTATGTATATCTCACATCTTCTTTATCCATTAATCCATTGCTGGGGACTTAAGTTGTTTTGATACCTTTATATATTTCTTTTTTATTTATGTTTTTAAAGATTTATTTATTTATTTGAGAGAAAGAGAGAGGGAGCATGGACGGGAGGAGCAGACAGTGAGGGAGAGAGAATCTCACGCAGACTGCACCAAGCATGGAGCCTGACAAGGGGCTCTATCTCACTACCAGAGATCACAACCTGAGCCAAAACCAGAAGTCAGATCCTTAATCAATTGAGCCACCCAGGAGCCCCATAACTTTATATTTTTAAAATAAAGTTTATTTTTAAAAAATTGAACCTATCTTTCAAATTATATACTAAACTAGTTTTGGAAAGGGTATATATATATATATGGAAAGGATATATACAAAATATCATTATGGATGGACCTTATAAATATGATACAATACTCAGGAGTCATAACTGAAAGAAACTGCAAATGGTTAACTACAGAGTGAATAACTGGGTAAATGTGATGGAGGTGTGGAAGGGACACGTACTCTCCACTCTATCCGCTTTGATAGAAATATGTGGATATCCACAAATTTCTTTTGAAATAAGTATCATGACTTTGCGCTGAAGACTATTACTACTAGAATTACTACTAACAATAATTTAAAATATTGATTATTCTATAATTCCCAATAAAACTGTGTAAGTTCTACAAAATAAGACAACAAAGTAAAAAACCTTGAATATCACTAGAATAATAATACCATCATGTCTTTGTTTCAAATAATTTTTTGCAAAATGTGTTTGAGCATGTAAGGTGTATCTATTAACATTTCATAAAAATATCACCCGGCAGAATACACGTTTTGGTAATACTAATTAAACTTAACAATCTTAGTTGAAATAATCTAGCAATATCAAGGAATATGGAAACATAATTTTTCACAGGAAGAACAATAAGATGAATAAAGTGTCAGAGACAGAGGCAAATAAAAACATAGTTTTACTCACTCAGAAGACATTTTGTTAGTTTTATGTTTTGCTCTTTGCACGTGGAGTGAATGCTCTTTTTTGTCATACTAATCATTTACGGTTGTCAACGTTATTTATATTTGTGATGGGTAAAGCATAACATTACTATATGACAATACAAGAGCATATCGATCTCACAATAGCCGTGATCGTGTGACCACCCAGTGGTGTGGTAGAGGGATAAAAATGTAAATAAAGGGAAGAAAAACTATAGTCTTTTTATTATTGTCATTTAAGAGTTTTTTCATTTCTTTTAAATTTAATTTTAATTTTTAATAGGCCATGCCATAAATTAAAACTTTTTATTGACTTAGAGTTCATGAATATTATTAACACTTGCATAGAATCAGGTAATTATCACCACAATCATGTTTCAGAACAGTTCTATTACCTTAAAAACATCTCCCTTGTTTTATCCCTTTGTAATCACATCCTTCCCCACGACACACACAAATGCGCAGTTAACCCATGTCATGCACTCGTAAGTTCTCTGACACTGTAATTGTGTCTTTTAGAAAATGTACTATAAATGGATCACACAGTGGTGATTATCATTATGCTGATGAAAGAATCTTTTCAGATGGCAGGTAATTGTTAGAAACTGTATTTTTCATCAGTATAATGCATCTAAGATACATCCAAATTGTCGGATGTATCAAACCTTGACAATTTTATTATTATTGAATTGTATTACATTGTATGAATACAACTGCTCTAAACACTCATGCACAAGTTTTTGTGTGAACATGGTTTTTATTTCTAAATATTGCTTTTTCATATGGTGAGTTTATGTGCAATTATATAGGAAACTTCCAAACTGTTTTCTGGAGCGGCTATATCATTTTGCACAGTCATCAAGAATGTATAGAAGTGCAAGTTGTTCCACAAACTTGTTAGCACTTGATACTGTCAGTATTTTGTTTTTAACCACTTTAAAAAGGGTATTCTACCGCATAGGGATTTTATTTTATTTTATTTATTTATTTATTTATTTTAAAGATTTTATTTATTTATTTGACAGAGAGACAGCCAGCGAGAGAGGGAACACAAGCAGGGGGAGTGGGAGAGGAAGAAGCAGGCTCCCAGTGTCGGAGCCCGATGTGGGGCTCGATCCCAGAACGCCGGGATCACGCCCTGAGCTGAAGGCAGACGCTAACGACTGAGCCACCCAGGCGCCCCCGCATAGGGATTTTAATTCACACTTCCCTAGTAGCTAACTATGTTGAACGTCTTTCCATATGCTTATTTGCCATCTTTATAACCTCCATGGTAAAATATCAATTGGGATATTTTGCCCATTTTTAGATCACTTGTTTTCTCATTATTTTATTTAGTTATTTATATAAGTACATATATGTGTATATTATATGTATAATTTATAAATTGTTACAGTAACTTTGCTGATACATGATTTACATTAACTTTCAAAGAAGCAAAAAAAAAAATATCAACAGCAATGAATTCAGTTTATCTTTTTTTCCCTTCTTTTATGAATCATGTGTTTTATAAGAACACTTTGATTGAGTCCAGGTCACTAAGATTTTCTTCTAGGTGTTTTATATGTTTATGTATTGCACTGATATCTACATTCTAATCATAGTTACTATTTTTGCATAAAGTATGAGGCTTAGGTTGAGTTAATATGTCTGTACAGTTTTGTCTGTTTTTTGGTACATGAATGCCCAATTATTTCAGTGACAGTTGTTAAAAAGACTATATTTCCCACTGAAAATACTTTGCAGTATTGTTGACAATCAATTGACCATGCTTGCATTCGTCTATTTCCGGTTTCCTGATCCTGCTTCATTTATCTACTCACTTATCCCTTTATCAATATTGCATTGTCTTAATTACTATGGCACCATAACAAGTTTTAATATTGAATACAGTGAATCTTCCTATTTTATACTTCTTTATCAAAATTGTTTTAGCTATTCTAGTTTCTTTGTTCTCCTTATGCAATTTAGAACTGTGCATAACTTTAGAAAGTTAGGATCAAATCTGGAATAAATAAATCTGCACATGATTTATTAGATTGATACCTAAGCATTTCTGAGCGAGTGTAATTTTTAAAAATTTTACTTCCCAATCATCAATTACCACTATGAAGAAATATGATTGAATTTTTCATGTTGACCTTATATCCTACTAGCTTGCAAAACTCATTTTTTTGGTTTTAAATGGTGTTTGTTTGTTTTGTAGATACCTTGGAATTTTCTAAGTAGGCAAATATACCATCTGTGAATAAGGTAAGGTGTTTTTTTTTTCCCCTACATTGTTTTTCTATTTTTACAGAATTGATTTTTTTTTACTCTTATACATATTTTTTCCTTCCATCTGCTTGCTTCGGGTTTATTTTTCTCTGCTTTTTCTTCTTTCCAAAGGTAGAAGCTTCAATTGCTGATTTGAACCCTTTATTCTTTTTCTAATGTAAACATTTACTGCCATAAATTTACCTCTAACGGTGTTCTAGGTAAATTCCTCAAATTTTGATATATTGTATTTTCATTTAGATTAAAATGTCTTTCTTATTTCCATTGGAACATTCCCTTTGACTCATGAATTACACAGAACTGTCTGTCATCTAATATTGAAATGTTTGGAGATTTTTCTATGAGTTTTCTGTTACTTATCATTTAATTCTTTTATTATTTATTTATTTTTTAAAACAGCTTTTTTTTTTTTTTTAAAGATTTTATTTATTTATTCGACAGCGACAGCCAGTGAGAGAAGGAACACAAGCAGGGGGAGTGGGAGAGGAAGAAGCAGGCTCCCAGCCGAGGAGCCTGATGTGGGGCTCGATCCCATAACGCCGGGATCACGCCCTGAGCTGAAGGCAGACACTTAACCGCTGTGCCACCCAGGCGCCCCTAATTCTTTTATTATTTGAGAACATACTTTGCATGATTTCAAAATATTTAGATTTTTTGACCCATGACATGATATCTCCTGGTGAACATTTCATGTATACTTGAAAACAATGTATATTCTTTGGTTGTTGGTGGGTATGTTATAAACAGCAATTAGATCCAGTTGGTTGATGACGTTGTTCAGTTGTATATCTTTGCTCATTTTCTGTGTACTAGTTACCTTGGTTACTGAAAGAGGAGTGTTGAAATCTCTTGTATATTTGTGTATTTGTCTATTCCCATTTTCAGTTATTAGAGAATTCCTTCTTCAATTCTAATCTTTTCAAATTTCTCACATAGTCCCCTAAAATTATTTATCTTTGTTTTCTAGCATGTAGTCCCTGACACATATTCATCATTTATTTGAAATTTGTTGTATTTTCATAGTTTTTGACAAAAGGGTGTCCACAACCTTACACTGAGCATAATCTAGAATATTTGTTTTGTAAATCCATTTAAATAATTTGAATAAATACTAATATGAATTGAAAGGAGAGCATTTAATAAATTGTGATCAACATTTTATGAGTTTGTAAACTGTCATAGTTTATTTTCAAGATACTGCTTTGTGCTATTTTCATGTACCTACATGGACTTGATATGACAGCATTGAGAAGCTTATAGCCCTAAATGAAGCAACATGAAGACAAAATATAGCATATCTTATGGGAATAAACCAGTCTGTTTGCTATAGGACATATGGAAAATAATTCTTTCCATTTGGAGTGTACATAAAAAATAATAAAATAAAAAGTTTGTGTTTCTACAGAGCTATACAGAACTATGTTTAAAAATACAAAAGTATTCGAAGTCAAATCCCCAGGGATACATTTTTGCTGAACAATAATGATTTTCCAGACAAATATTACTAGAATTTATTTTAGCTGTAATTATAACAAATAAATTAATGTTTTCATATATCAATGAGGTTTATTCCATTATTTTCTTAATCATGAAGAACTATCAAACATTTCAAGTTCAAGAGATTTTATGGGTAAATGTATAGATATGTCTTAACTGATGGGAATTTATTATGAGATATTAGATACACAGTATGTATGCTCCCTTTGAAATTCTGTATGACTATTTATCAAAATAAATATAAGAAATTTGCTTTACTTCTTAGGATAAAACATTTTAATCTGGAAAAATAATATTTTATTTATTTTTATGAAATAATAAAATTGCTATCAGGTATAGAGTAGTGATAAAAATCTCCTCTGTATTTAAGAAAATAACAAAAATAAATTATAAATATGGATATATTATAATTAAAGTTAGATGATAGTAAATTGAAAACATTTAAATGGTTTTTATTGCCCAAAATCTACAGTATTAGATTGCTATTAAAATGCAGATATGAAATATTTGTTCGAATAGGTTATATTACCTGTGATCCATTCTCAGTTGTTAGTTGCAACATAAAAGGTTTGCAAGAAAAGTAATATGCCTCTGTATGCCTCAAGATCAGTAACAATATTTACTGAAACAAAATAATGAAAGATAATACCCAAAACTAACACAGATTTTTTTTTACATGGTATATAAAGAACATTTTGTATTGAAATAGGGATTATTATTCTAACAGCTATACTGTGACATTTTGCGTGAACATTTAAATTCTGAAATCATAGTGCACAAATTATTATTAGGAACCTTGTTTCTCTTCCAAGAAAAAGAGTATGATTATATCCATTGGTGTGCAATTTTGTTACATGTAATAAATGGCATTGGAGGAATGCAAAGAGCTATCAATCCATTTGCCCTCATTAATATAGTAAGAAATATAAGGAGCTTTTACATTTTTTCAAGTCCTATATTTAATATTTATGGGACTCTTGTCTTAAGGAAGATACTTCTTAAGTTAAAATATATGTACTATATACATGTACTCATATACATGTACTATATAATAACATGCCATTTTTTTTTTAAGATCTTATTTATTTATTTGACAGAGAGAGAGACAGCCAGCAAGAGAGGGAACACAAGCAGGGGGAGTGGGAGAGAAAGAAGCAGGCTCCCAGCAGAGCAGGGAGCCCGATGTGGGGCTCAATCCCAGGACCCTGGGATCACACCCTGAGACGAAGGCAGACACTTAACGACTGAGCCACCCAGTCATCCCAACATGCCATTTTGTAAAGGTAAGCTTATGCAAATTCTTAGTTTCTCACACTGCTTTTTAAACCTAACTTTGATGTTATTTTTAAGACATTTCAGGATCTCCATCTGTTAAAGCCTTATTTTTTAAATAATTTGTAGATTCTCCTATCAGAGTGGCATGTAGGGACTTCTAGTTAGATGAAGACAATGGGAATAAAGTTCAAATCTTCCAATACTTCTTCCCCCCAAAATATAGGATAATAACAAAAAATATCTAGATGGAAATTACGGTTTCAGTATAAATCAAAGACAGAGAATGCCTAAAATTCAGAATGAACTCTTATTAAGAAGCAAACCTCTAATCCCAGGAAACACCCACTCAGGTACCCATCCTGTCACAAAGTTTCATGGAAGCAGACACAAGATGATAAAAATTGTGGGATATCACAACAAGCTCAAGACTGATCTCAAACCACTGTCAGTAAGAACAAGTCGACCCTAAAGCTGAAACATACTTTAAAAAAATGCCTTGTAGATCAGAAGATAGAATACAGTTTTTCTGATAACTCTGATCTCAAGTTCATAGACAAATGTACTGAGGCATAGATGAGCTGCATTTCTTTTTCTGAAATTTTTATTAAGTAATCACTATGTGCCAGATAAAAGTAGGGAGTAGAAGAAAGTAAGAGATGAAATAAAATATGAAAAAGAAATGTTTCCTTCTATGGGAGAAAATTAAATATAATGACAAGCAGATAATACACAGTTAATGAAGAAATTCATATAGTATGGCATGGGTACTCCAGATATAAACTTGATAAGCAATAAGTGATTCATCTTATTCTCTACTCTGAAGCAGAAGATGGATGTAATTAATATTATTTAGCTCTCATTTTAAAATGGGTATAAATGAATTTGTATCCTACAGTTAATCTTCCTTAAACACAATTATTCAAATTTTCTAATTAATATTTCTGTGATTAGAAATATTTTGTTAGTGTACACTTTTTATGTACTGTTGACAATTTTAATTTGTTTTTAGTCATGGATAATTTAATTGCTATCTCCTGCTGACATCATTAATGAAATAGATCATGCTGGTTAAATCCTCCCTTAATTCAAGAAATTGAAACAGTCACCTAAAAAATAGAAGTTTTCAATAGAAAAATGCATTAGTAATTCCCAGTGGATTCACATGAATGAATATAACAGGCATGTGGGACATAAAATTAAAATATCTATTTAGCTATGTGGAAGTAATAAATTAACAAGAACAAATTGCTCAAATTTGCACATTTTTACATAAATTGATATTGCACGTATTGCAGAAGTAACTTCTAAAGCACAGACATTCCAAGAACCAGCATAAGTGAAACAATTTGTGAAAGCAAATGGAGTTATGTCCTATTTTATGTTGGATAAAAAACTGCCTACATGATTTTCTTTGAGTTTTAAAGTAGACGACACAACACCCTTCTGTTCCCTTGGTACCTTGAACTTTCCTAACAGTGATAATATAAATGGAACAAAAACACATTAAAGTTTTCTCTAGTCCTTAGTACCTCGATTAACTTGAATTTCACAAATTGATTTAAAAAGTTGAAGAAAAATACACAAAAACCTTAAGTGCCAGCTTTGTGATGGTAGCAGGTGTTGGAGAAATACTGCTGTACTGGGAGGGGAAGTTTAAAATCTTTTGTCTCATTTCTATTCCCCGATGGGAGGGCTAGGTATTATCTTCACCAGTGTCTCAATTATTCCTCCATGTTAAAAGCTATCCTAAACATAGAGTTGGTAGGAACATAGAATGAAATAAGTAGCAGGAGAATATGTTAGAACATAGACTCTTACAAGTCAGTCTTTCTTGGGATGCCTGAGTGGCTCAGTTGGTTAAGAGTCTGCATTTCACTCAGGTCATGATCCCAGGATCCTGGGATCAACCTACGTTGGGCTCTCTGCTCAACGGGAGCCTGCTTCTCCCTCTCCCTGCTGCTCACTCTGCTTGTACTCTCTCTCTCTCTCTGTCAAATAAATTAATAAAATCTTAAAAAAAAAAAAAGTTCTTTCTTTCCCTTAGAACATTTCTATAATTAAGTTAAATTAAAGAACGTTTCATGGAGATTCTCACTGTTATTATATAAACTTGGAAATTCCTTTCACAATAAAATGTGTTTATTACCTCATTGCTATATTAATTTCAGCTTCATATTTCCTTTCTGCTGTATTTTACAAACATAATCTAAATGTTCATATTGATTCAATTATATTTACCAGGAATTTATTTAGAGGAGAAAATCTTTGAGTCACAGAAATTTCATAGAATTTTAGGAATAGAGAAGAAAGTCAAAGGAGAAATAATGTTTTTATTGCTAAATCTCACACAAGTAACTGTTTACTTCTTTTTTTCAAAACCTTGAAGGGATGCTAAGTAAGTTACAATGTGGAAAGTCAATTTGTCTGACTCATTGTACACTATCAATGGAAAGAAATGCTTTTCTGAGTATGAAAAAGAGTGTCAAAAATGGAAAAGATTAGTGTTCATTTACCTAAGGTAGATGTATAATAAATTAGGCCCCCATGTCTTAGCAAATATAAAGTAAATTTATCTCCTCACTTGCAATGTTCAATTTATCTCTGGATTTATTTATTGTACTTTGGAAGTATTATATATTCTTCTGTCTTTATACATTTATGATTTATGATTTAACATTTTTAACAATTCCATGATTCAGAAAATATTATTCCATTTTACTGTTGAGAAAACCAAGCAAAGAAAAACAAGTTGTTTGGTCAATTTTTCATATACAGCCAACATTCTACCAACAAAATCTGACTTCAGAGCCAGTACTCTTTACCACTCACCTAGATCATTGATCATTTTTACTGATTTTTTTTTATATAAAGAAATAATAGGGGCACCTGGGTGGCTCAGTTGGTTCAGAGTCTGACTCTTCATCTCAGCTCAGGTCTTGATCTCAGGGTGGTGAGTTCAAGCCCCACTTTAATAAGGTAAAAAAAAATATATATATATGGCATACTATGTAAAAGGAATCAATAAATAATATGGCATATATAAAGTTAAAATACAGTATGTGTTTAATAATATACAATGAATTCTGATAGTAATTTAGATTCTATTTACAGACTATTGTAAGAATAATGTATAAAATGTGTATTGGAATCTTTGCTAGCTTAGTTGGGTTATTTTTCAGTGAACTTTCCTCTGGGCCAACAACAGTTTTACATATTATAAAAGTAAGAGGTAAACATATTAATAACAAAATTATTATTGATTGTATAGATATAATGAACTAAAGTTTTTAAGTGGCACTCTTTTTCAGAAAGGCCTTCCATTAATTTTCAACATCTATTAGATCAATATAGAATCTGAATAAGTTATAAACTATCATTACACATTTTTTTAAAGATTTTTATTTATTTATTTGACATAGACAGTGAGAGAGGGAACACAAGCAAGGGGAGTGTGAGAGGAAGAAGCAGGCCTCCTGCCGAGCAGGAAGCCCGATGCGGGGCTTGATCCCAGGACCCTGGGATCATGACCTGAGTAAAGCAGACGCTTAATGGCCGAGCCACCCAGGCGCCCCTATCATTACACATTTTAAATTGCTTTTTGCTTCTATCTTTATGTCTATATGCTTCTATCTCTATGTCTATAAAAAAAAAAGTGTGATAACATCTATACAAAGTGCTAAACATTAATTTTGAACAAATAAAAAATTCACAAAATCTTGACTATTGCTTTTAATACTACATGACGGCCACCTTATACATGCTGGGGTCATTATTCTATACCACAGTTCTCAATACTGGCAGTATTTTGCTACATTGTCTTTGCCAATAAACAAGATATCATTTTATTTCCTATGGGCCAGCAGGAAACTATCACACCCAACAAAGCCTGAGCCACAAAGGACTCTCTAGAACCATTCAGCTAATGGAAAATGTTTTGTTAGCTGCCTCGTTAATCAACACTCACCTCATCTTTAACTGAACTATTTCCTGAGAGGTATGTGAGATGACGTCACTGAGAAAAGGTGCAGCGTAATCAGGTGAGGATCACAGGACACTGAGCGGGAAAATAGAAATAACTGTATTTTATAATTTAAAGAAAATGTTAGAATTTTATATAAACTTCTTTTTTTTTCCAAGTAAGATTATTTTTAGTTTCTTGCAAATCGGTACAAGATTTTTGGAGAGCATTTTGATAGTATCAGTCACTTTCATATAGTACAGACTATTTGACTCAGTAATTCCATTCCTAGGGATTTTTCATGCAAGTATACTTCCACAAGTGCACACAAATTATATTTATAATGAAGCTTATTGCAACATAATTTGTTATAGCAAAAACTGAAAATAGCCCATCAATATGTGACTGATTAAATACACCATTATAGTTTATCTACACAATGGAATGTAAAGCAGCTATTATTTTTTTAAATTTTTTATTATGTTATTCACCATACAGTACATCATTAGTTTTTGATGTAGCGTTCCATGATTCACTGTTTGCGTATAACACCCAGTGCTCCATGCAATACGTGCCCTCCTTAATACCCATCACCAGCCTATCCCAATTCCCCACCCCTTCCCCTCTGAAACCCTCAGTTTGTTTCCAAGAGTCCATTGTCTCTCGTGGTTCATTCCCCCTTCTGTTTACCCCCCCTTCATTCTTCCCTTCCTTCTCCTCCCGATCTCCCTGCTATTTCTTATGTTCCACAAATGAGTGAAACCATATGATAATTGTCTTTCTCTGCTTGACTTATTTCACTTAGCATAATCTCCTACTTCTTTTACTGATTAAAATATAACATTATAACTTTTCAGTGCCATTAACAACTCGATATTTAATATTACTATAATTTAGTTAACCAGTCTCCCCCTTCCAAGTGAGGGATAGAAATATATTTAAGGGTTTTGATACATATATTGCCAAAGGAACAATTACACTGTGTAAAAAAAAAAATAAGTGGGTGTTATACGCTACTAATGAATCATGGAACTTTACATCTAAAACCAGGGATGTACTGTATGGTGACTAACATAATATAATAAAAAATATTATTATAAAAAAATAAAAATAAAAAATAAGTAATTAAAAATATTTTCATGACTGAATTCTCACTTAAAAATTAGTATTTTAACTATCATTAAAATAATAATAATAATAATACTCTCTCATGATGTTGGGCAGTGGGCAACCGGTTGCAGCTCCAAGTCAGCCACAGGGTAATAATGACGATAAACAACCTGTACAGTTAAGCCAGACTGTCCCCATATGGCCATTCTATTTTTCACTTCAGTACAATAGTCAATAAATTTATGAGATACTCAGAACTTTATTATGAAATAGGCTTTGTGCTAGATGATTCTGCCCAACTGTAGGCTAAGGTAAGTGTTCTGAGCCCCGTAAGGTAGGCTTAGCTGAACTATGGTGTACAGTAGGTTAGGTGTATTAAATGCATTTCAACTTATGACAGGTTTATCAGGATGTAACCCCATTGTAAGTCAAGGAAGATTTGTATACATAGAGTAAACTCATAAAGGAATATACACTAAGCTTTTGATGTTGTCTGGCTTACGGGATAGGTGTACATAAAATTATTTTTCAAAGGTCATTTTAGCTTAAATTATGTGAATTTTATTGTTTTAACTTGGAAGCAGAATAGGTATTAAAATTTTAAATTTTAGAATGTTTACATATTGCCCCTGCAGATTCCATCACTTGTGTTTACCTCAACAATGTATGATGTATTTAACTATGATTTCTAGTAATACATGTTTTAAATTTTTTCACTTAATTTTTAATTTTAAAGTCAACAACTTTAGAACTTAAGGGCATATGAACAAAATATATAATTTTATGTTGATCTTTAAAAAATAAAACCAGATACATTTCTGGAATAAAAAATAACAAACCAATGATTTTTAAAAGATATTTTATGTATGTTTAATTAAAACTAAAATCATTGAAAAGTTTATGAATAAATTATATCACACCATTGCCTGGTAATGAATACTGTGAAACTACTTTCTTTAAAAATATAAATCGAATGAACTTTTGTTACAATTACATATCTGAATATCTTTATTTCAACCAATAAATTTTGGATAAATCCTGTTTCTTTGGAAAGGGGATTTTTTTCAAAGCACAGTTATAACATGTATAATGTTTATGAATAAAGTATTCATTCAGGTTTTCTCAAGCAGGCAAAAAAAATAATTAAAAAATAAAAGACATGAAAAAATGGACATTATGACAGAAAATTGTAAAAAAATCGGGTTCAATTTTATGTAGTTTCAAGTTTTTATTTAAATTCCAGTTAGTTAACAGACAGTGTAATATAAGTTTCAGGAGTAGAATTTAGTGATTCATCACTTACATACAACACCCATGCTCATCACAAGTGCCCTCCTTAACGCCCATCACCCATTTAACCCATCCCTCACCCCCCACCCCCAGCATCTCTTAGTCATTCTCTGTAGTTAAGAGTCTGTTTCCTGTTTTAACTATTATGAACAATGATGAACCATTAAATTCTACACATGAAACTAATATTACACTGTCTATTAACTAATGGGAATTTAAATAAAAACTTGCAAAGAAAAAAAAGGAGTCTGTTTCTTGGTTTTCCTCTTTTTTAAAATAAAGTCTCTTTTCTAAAACACCTTAATATCTTTCATCTTTCACCTGTATTATTTTAACAGTTTATAATGGGGACTTTTATTTAATGAAAGGGAAACCTGATCAGGTAACACAAAATACAATATAATAACTCTGTACTATGGTGTATAAGATTTTATAATTAACTCATTCCTTGTAATGGGGGCCCCAGCCATAATCACTAACATACAGTACCTCAAACATGTCAGGGTATTATATTCCTCCATGATTTAACTTCCTCTACCTGGAAAATCCTCCTCATCTTTCAAAAATTCTCCTTTTATGAGGTTTTACTGCTTATCCACCCACCAAGGGAAGTGAAAACTTATTACCTTAGCGTCCCATACACCCTATGAATAACTCAGGCACAGCCTTCCAAACACTGTGTTGCATTATTGTTTATGTATGTTTCACAAACTGAATGAAAATGGACGTTGAAGCCTCAGTACCTCCCTCCCCAAGTTTGGTTCTTCTTCCTCATCATCAGACTCACATTGATAATCACCATAATAACTAACATTATTTGAGTTCTACAGGTTTGAGATAATATATCTTGGTGTGTTAAATAATACTGGGTATGGGTATGATGGATTGAAGTCTTCAAATTTATTGGACTTCTATATTTACAGGGCATTGTTTGATTCTTGTGAAATACAAAGCTCATAAAAAGTAAGAGCCAGAGTATTTTTCCTGCTTTCAAAAGAAAGGCAGTAATATACACAAACATGAGCGACAAAAATAAGTAATACTATATAGATGCAAATAAATTACTACAAGAGTACAATAATGGTGACTAATTTCACTTCAGAGGATTTGTGAGTGTTAATGAATGAAATATATTTGATCTGAATCTTGACGTGCACACAAAATTTTACAAGATGATAGGAATACGTCCTTTGCATCCCAACTTGGAGGAACAAATAAATAAGCCTTGGGAGATGTAAAAGCAAGTCAAAATTTTAAAATGACAAGAAATCCAATGTGCAAGAGGTGTGGGTGTTTATGGAAAATTAAAAATCAATATAAAGTTAGAAAAGTTAATAGTAGAAAAGCGATTTTTATTGGAATCCACAGGAAGGAATTGAGAACCCAGAAATGCATACTCCTGTTGGTAAATAAAGACTGTTTATATATATGAATATGTATATATACCCAATACATATATTCTATACATATATAATCAAATATTCAAATATACAGGTAGTTACACCAAATGAAAGTAAAAAAAAAAAAGCATCGTATTCAAAAAGCAAATGTTGTCATACTGGATAGTGCATGTGAAGCAGCATTTATACTGTGTTTTGATTTGCATTTCACTGAAGACCAATGATAATAAATACCATTTCATGTGTTTTCTGGCCATTTGTATTTCTTTTTTGGAGGAATGTTGATTCAAATCATTTGCCCATTTTTTATTGGTTTATTTGTCTTTCTATTATTGAATTGTAAGAGTTCTTTATAAGTTCTGGATCCAAGTCCCTTATTAGATACATGGTTTGGGAAAAAAAATTCCTGTTTTCACTTTTTTGATAGTAGCATTTATTTCTTTTTGATACCTTTTTGTAACCTTTAGAGCACAAAATATTTTAAATTCAATGTAATCTAATTTATCCATTTTTTCTTTCATTGCTTGGCTATTTGATATCATATCCGTACTGTTGCAATAGCATCAAGTATTTGTGGGTTGCAGTATGCGGTCTGCAGCAGGATTCTGGTAAAATCTGCAAGGTACAGAGTTCAACATCAGGTGCAATGTGTCTTCACCAGACTAATTCTTTGGTGTTAGTTTGGATGGAATTCTGTCAATTAGCACCTGAGATTTTGTATTGACTGGTTTACTGGTATTTTGGTTAATTCACCAATAACATATGAAGTTATGTTCTGCTGAATTTTATCTGAGTCTTTTTATGCTGACTGCACAGTAAAAAACATAACAATAAAATAAAATAAAATTTTAAAAAACCCTGCTACAGGCACCAAGAGAATAAATGTCATTCATTAGATACCAGAGATGATAATTTGAAAGGATGTATGAAAGTGAGAAGTTATTATAGTAGTGAATTATTTCTACTAGCCCTGATATCTTTTGATAAAAATATTTAAATTTCCTCCTGGGTAGAGGATTGCTTTTCACTCTATTGTGCATACCCCAAAGGAAATTAATCAAGGTATAATTCTTTTCTTAAACAGTGGGAAGAGCTATAATAATAATAAATAAAAAAGACGATGAAAAAGGTTCTCAGAAAAGTGAGTTTGAAAATGGTTGGTGCTTATCCATTATGATGAGTTTTTCCTATAAGCTCTGATAGCTAGCTCCTGTCAAAATTACAGCTTTGCCACAGATTTAGTGAATTGCCCACTATTTTTAACAAAAGATCTTTTTCTTACAAAGTACAGCATTGTTTAAATCACTTGGAATGATCCTTTGTTTCCATTTTAATTTAAATGATATTTAAATGTATAAAATAATTCTACATTTAATTTAAATGATATTTAAATGTATAAAATAATTCTACAGAGATTAAAAGGGGAAATAGTCCTACCCTAAACTCTATGATCAGGTCTGTATCAGATTAACAAAGTAAGATTCCATAAAGGAAAATTTTCCATCCCACTGCACCAGTTCCATAAATGTTGATATATGTTTTTTTAAAGTAAATACTATAGAGAACAAACTGAGGGCTACCAGCGGGGAGGTGGGCAGGGAGATGGGTGAAATAGGTGATGGGGATTAAGAGTACATTTATCTGGATGAGCACCGAGCAATGCATGGAAGTGCTGAATCACTATATTGCACACCTCAAACTAATATAATGCTGTGTGTTTAAGTAAAAACTTTTTTAAAAAAGTAAATACTAGACTGACTTTTTAAGTTATCAACTGCTTCTCTCCTAGTTTCCTCAAAGGCATTTTGTACTTGAAAGTATTTGTTGTACTGACATAATTAGGTCTGATACAAACCTGAAGGAAGATACAAACAAGGAAAGGTTACAATAAATCCACCCCTCTCCTTTTTTACCGTGCAGATGGCATCTACACAGCTCACATTTAGAAGAAAATCATAATACGTGACCTATGAACCCGCCTTGTAATGGCATGTTGCCCATAGCTATAACTTCTAATTGAGAAAATGGAGCATAAAATTACTAAAGCGGCATAGAGAACTAATATTTAAAATCACAAGAAAACTTAATTAATTGAGAGAGCAATCAACAGAAGTAAAGAGTGTTATTTAGGAAATGATTATATGAACTATGATAGAGGTGAAGATGGGGAAAAGATAAAACACAGAATGCCATTAATTTCATTACTTTTTTATGAAGTTAGGAAAATTAAATGCCATGACTTTAATAATGTTCACATGAAAGAATGACAGCTTGAATACATTGTAAAACATTAAGTTTCAGAAAAGATTGTTCGGAGCCAATTGTCTAATTATGTGCTTAGAGTTTTTTGGTATAAAAAGTGCATTTAAGGCATTTCCACAAATCTTCCTTCCATTCCCCCAGCCCCAGTACTGACATTTTTTTCCTGTCATGAGTCCCCTGTTTTGCTTTACATCATTTCAACCTAGGACTGTTTCTTCATTTTGAATTTCTCTTCCATTTAGAATCACTATTTTGTGACTGTTTAAGGCAATTATAAAGTACAGTAATGGAAATTATGCCCTTCTTTATAAAAAGCTCTTTTAAAAAGTAATGGAATTTTTCTGTTCTTCAAATTTACCATTTTAATTGCATCTTGTTTTTTCTTTTCACTTCTTGTGAGAGAGCAGAAGTGTAATATCTGTAACTGCTCTCATTTGCCTTCTCCTCTGTAATCCCAAGATCATAAGATCACCACAGGTTCATATATTATTCTTTTTTTTTTAAAGATTTTATTTATTTATGTGACAGAGATAGAGACAGCCAGCGAGAGAGGGAACACAAGCAGGGGGAGTGGGAGAGGAAGAAGCAGGCTCATAGCGGAGGAGCCCGATGTGGGACTCGATCCCAGAACGCTGGGATCATGCCCTGAGCCGAAGGCAGACGCTTAACCGCTGTGCCACCCAGGCGCCCCTCATGTATTATTCTAACACCAGTTTTTCAAGAAAGCAGTAATGATACAGGCTCATTTGATTCCCAGAGATATCTCATTCTGTAATTGCTCATCATTCTACTCATTTAATTTTCACAGAAATTCTGATAATAAAAAGAAGCCATCCCAAAATTGAAAATTTGGTAAAAGACAAATTTCCATTATGTCTATAAATAATATCATTGGTATCCATTATATATGAAATACGAAAGGTTTGCATTTCTAGAAACTGAGTATATTTTATCGCTTCTCGGCCTTTTGGCTAAGATCAAGTGTAGAAACTGAGTATATTTTAAACATAATATGTATTCCCCTCTGTAGCCAGACACTTGTAACATGTAGAAGTTGATCAGTACAAAATTTTAAGTGTGAAAAAGTATGTAACATTTTTTTAACAGCCACTATAGACTAGCACTCTTTTAAATATTTGGATGCATTTTCTTATTCAATTCACAAAATCACCCCCATGAAATCAAATTATAATTTATCCCATTTTACAGATGAGGGAACTGGGGCTGCTAGGTACTGCCCTGGGAATCGAGGATAGCATGGCAAACGACGCAAATAAGTTCTTTGGCTCCACAGTGCATCTACTCTAGTGGGGAAGATAGCCAACACCAACACGTAGGGAAACAAATAAATAAAGAATTCAAGATAAACAAAAGGTTACAAAAGTACAATATAACAGGCAGGGATGGTGCTTCAAATAACAAGGTGGAGAAAGCTTTTTTGCGGAGTTGACACTCAAAATGAAACCTGGAGGAAATTAAAGAACCACTTATGGAAAGAATTGTAATGAAATTATTTTAGTATAAAGGAATAACAAATGCAAAAGCTCCAAGTGAGAGAAACAATCCTAGCCAATAGAATAGGCAATTGACAGAAAGACAGTGTGGCTGGGAATTTGTGAGTACATATAATTTAATACAGCTAAAAGGATAACCAAGGATCATATCACTTGGGGGCCAAATCAGGCGGAACCTTGACAGCCATGTTGATGATTTGTGACTTATCTTAAACTCATTAGAGGTCACTGTGGATGGAATTCATGCATTTCCTCCCGTGCTAAGCTCTTTTCTTGTTCATGTATCCTTGTTTACACAGCATTTTTATTTTCTGTTTGTTTTTCTCTTCCACAATATTTTGAGTTGTTTAAGAACAGGGCCTCTTCTTCCTTCATTTATCCATAGACCTAGGATCATACTGATGAAGGTTTAGGGCATAATTAACTCTAAATGAATGATTTAAACTTTAGAGGATTTAATAATGGCTGTTTCCACTGACTAATGTACATGAATTATAAACAGAGATGCAGAAAATTTTAACCCAGTTTCACAATCTTGTACCAATTACCACTCTCCAAAAATAGTTTTTAGAGTAAATTGAATCTCTAATTGTATATTTTATATAGTGTATTCCGGGTTTTCTCATTAATAGGGAGGCATAACATAACAGATACCCAATCTACTTAACATGTTACAAAACATCAAACATGTATTTAAAAAGACTAACAAAGAGCTGAGATTTTATTTAACTGCACTGCTTGCATTGTTTACCATTATTTTCCTCAGATATTAAAAATGTATGTCTAAAAATTGTTACATTAATATGGACCCTTTTGTCTTATAACTCATACTAATGAAAATTCTTCAGAGAGCCTTAGCCTTAATATGACTTACTTGGTGTCTTGCTCAAAATCTATCATTTTGATCTTTTTCAATCCAGTTATTCATATTTATTCCAACTTTTTTCTTTCTCACAAAAGAAGAAACATCCAGCAAAATATCTGCTTGTTATTGTCATTTGTGCTGAGTCTGATAGATATAAAATAAGGCACAGAAATAGGGCAAATGTGACAAGATTTTTTTTTTCCTTGTGATTTTTATCATCACGTATTTCATAATCTCTGTTTATCACTGTGCTCGAACTAGAAAGTCACTGTGACCCTCAGTGAAAAAGCTCCGACAAACTTTTCTAACTTTGAATGTCTTCATTGTTCATTTTGTAGTTTCTCTTTTTTTCACTAATTTCAAAACAAATTGGCCTTATTAAATTCTTCACTCAGTACCTATTTTACTGGATTTTGCACTTTAAAATTGTCATTGTCACTTTAGATCAGATTCTCATATAGTTTTATAAATGTTCCTCCACCAGGGAAGAGAAAGACAAGACTGATTCAGCTTTGACTTGACTTTGAAGTGAGCAGATAGAGCCATGTTGAAAATCAGTCTTAGAGCAGTGAGGACATAACAGAAATCTCTCTTCCTTTTTTGAATAGACTGTGTCACACTTTACATTATACAATTTTAATAGGCCTTTCAGCTTTAAGGGAATGGGCCCCACTAGCTAAATTACATTTTTTCTATATTTGCAGTATTGTCTCAACAAATTTAAATGCAACTTGTTCAAGATAGTTTAGAAACCCAGAACTATTCTAATTCCTTGGCAAACTCATATTTCATTTACACTGATAGAGAAAGCAACTTTGTTCTACCTCCTTTAGTCCCTGTGTGTTGTCTCAGTACTTATTGAATAAAGGGTATGTTCTCAAGCATATACTTAAAACAACACTGAGATGTAAATTTTAATGTTTTTCATAACCATCTTTATTACATGGGCTTTAAAATATTTTTCTGCATAAATTATAGAATAGCTTTCACATCCTTTCCCTTACATAAGTTTGCAATATAGTAAATAGCACTCATAACATCTTCATTACGTGTGTTTTCTTCTGAATTGAGATATAACATGCATTAGCCACAAGATAGTTGTTAAATGTTGACCTGAGATTGATAGATTGTTTTTTCAAAGAGAAACAGTACAAATCAATGTGTCTGTCACAGACACGAAACGACTATGAGAAAGGCTAAGTATTATATGAAGAAACAAACTGTAGGCTACAATGAACTGTTGACTATCCAATATAACTTTTTAAGTTTGGCATAGAAAATTTAAGTTAATAAATCTAAAGAATTCATTCTCAACAACACATTCTACCTTTGTTAAGTGGCATATGTTATATTTTAACATGTTTGTCTTTATAAAAATAACATTATAATTAAGTTCAAAGTGGTATGTTATTGTCTTACTGTAACAGATACTTTTATTTAGCGCATACAGTATGCCAGACACTTGTTATTTACTTGAAGTTATCTCACTTAATCTTCAAAATTATCCTACCATGCAGCATTATGTTCATTTTACCAATTGTCATGAAAATAAATCATATGGTTTGTTTCTGTGGCTCATAAATGCTTTTATCCATAATTTTCTCATTTTAAACTCATACTGACCTATGAAACAGCTCCAACATTTTCATTTTGCAGATTAAGAAACACCGAAGCAAAGTTACTTTGCTGGGACCCAAGAAAAATTTAAGATTCTTTATTAACATTTGTTTTAAGACTCCTAACAATTGCCACTTCTCATACTTTATACTTCCTCTATATATGTCCAAAGATACTGGAACCAATTGTATTATACAGGTCATTTTCTTTTCTATATTGGATAATAAATTGGGGTGTGCCAAAATAATTAAAAGTCTTTATTTTGAAGATTGGCAGTAAATTGAAAGATTCTTTAAATGTTGAGCTTATCCATTCTTCCATTGAACATTGATTACCATGAGAGCTGGTGATTTTAATGGCATTTTACATAATAATTTCAACTTAAATGAGATTTTGAATATTTTAATAAGCTATGTAGAATTTTCAATAGAATCTATAATTGACATCTCAAAGTAAAACTTTTCCTTTCATTTCTTTATGCTTGATCAAGTTTCTAAAGAACACATATATGAAATACATTTTAATATTTTAATTATTGATATTAATGTTTGACACCAAAAGTTGGTAAATTCAGTTTCCTAGAGTATTGCCTTCTTCAAAAGGATACTTAAAAGAATATATTGACCCAAATAAGTAGGTCAGCTTTTCAACAGAGCTTTTTAAACTCCTGTCTAATTGCTCCTATAAATGTATTATTTTGAATATTTTTAGTGTAAAGAACATTTTTCCATCAAAGCTGAAATTTATTCCCTGAAAGAGCCTAAAGCCATCATGAATTGTTAACACTATAATGAATAGCAGTTATGCTACCCAATCAGGTTTAATATCAATTGATCATTATTAATCACATCAACTGTGTTTAAAAGTCTTTACTTTCTCCAGTGCTTCCCAAAATTTGGTCTAATTTATATATTTTACCCCTGAATTGTGATTATTATAAAACATATGTCTGATTATAATGGAATAAATGATTTATAAAGCAATCATTCTCTCTACTGCTTCACTGCTTGAATTATTCATATTTGATAAAATATACTTAATTAAAATTATCAATATTTTACTTGCAAAATTAGAAAAGACAGTGTAAGGAAAATATTGACAGACTAAATTGTACGCATGCCTTGTAACACCTTAGGTGAAGTGAAATTTTAAGAAAGTGCAATATATCAAACAAATGTGGTCGGCTTCAAATCATCTTTTTTTTCATAAATAAATGTGAAAAGGGGACTTCAGAGAATGAGAATATTTATAAATTGAAGAATCTTAGAATGTCCCCATTGTGATAATGAAGAAACAGTAACGGATTCTCCAGACTACACAAGGCACATGAGACCATGTTCATGTTCCAGAGATGGTTCCAGAGATTCCTGCTGAGACTACATTCCTTGGTGTGCCCAATAGACAAGTATGCCTGGAACACAGATGTGGTCTGGGCCATTTAGCATTAACGAGTAAGACCAATACCATCACAACCATTTCTGCAACAAGAACATTCATAAACAGCAGAGACATGTCTATGAGAAGTCCTGCTTCTCTAGGACAAAAGGTTTGAAGGAAGGAAGAAAGAGAATGGGAGTAATGCTCTATGTTGACAGAACTTAATTTTTTCAACCTCATATGGCTTGGAAAGAGTGCTAGAAATCAAGAACAGATGTTGTCACTGTTTTTCAGCATTAAATGCCTTTGCTGGGGAAATTTCTATAATGGTCTCGATCCTGCCAACAAATCCTGTCTCATCAGTACCATTTCTTATTTTTAAACACAAAGCTCATACCAAACCTTCCTAGTAATTCCCAAATACCTCATTCGTCTTACTTCCAGGCCTTTGCATTTGTTTTCCTCATCTGGTAGTGCCCTTCTTTCTTCACCTGGATAATGATTATGCCTCCTTCATGTCTGAGTTTCTATATCACTACTTATGGAAACAAATTTTTAGTGATTCATAAAGCCTGGGCCATCTCACCTAGTCTACCCTTTCCCTGTGTTTATTCCTACCTTAGCATTGATAGCTCTTGGCTATAAAATCTCATGTGTCAGACTTCACAAACACTGCGGAACTGTAATGAAAGAGGGGACTGTGTCTGTCTTGCTGATGTTTTTCTAATGCTAAAATAATACCTAGTACATGGGAGGCAACCTAACCTGACCACTACTGTATATGAAAATTTCTGTGAAAGACATTGAGTCCCAACACAGGACACTCAAGGAAACTTCCTTTTAACTTTCTTCAGTGCCTGGTGATTTATAGAGAAGACATGTGATTGTGAACACATGAGTGCATCTTTTAGTATTTGATCCCAAAATAATCTTAAGCTTTTCAAATACATTAGAAATTATGCACTTTCACACTCTAAGGGGATGGAATTAAATAACACAAAAATTATATCAAAAAATCAAATCACCAGTAACTGAAAGATCTAACATCAAAAAAAAAAAAAAAAATCAGTCTCCTGAGTCCAAGTTTGGTGAATTTAACTTTCTCAGAACTACTGACCTATTTATTCCATAACAAGAACATCTGTAATGCCAAACCCTCAATTCTTGCCCAGCTGGTTGGACTGCTAGCACTCTAACCTACTTACAAGCCAATCTAGGCAGACTAGATTCAAATGTTGAATAGGAATGACACTATATTCATTTTAAAAACCTGCATAAACCAGCGCACCTGGGTAGCTCAGCCGGTTGAGCATCTGGTTCTTGGTTTCATCTCAGGCCATGATTTCATGGGTCATGTCTTTGGGCTCCATGCTCAGTGGGGAATTTGCTTGAAGACCCCCCCCCCACCGCCGTGTATGCAAGCACTCTTTCTCTCTCAAATAAATCTTTAAACAAAACAAAACCCTACATAATTCTTTCAATTGCGTTCACCTAACACCCTTCTAATTTAGACTAGAATTACTGCCTCCCTCACCTATGAACATTATTCCCTTTGTATATGTTTTAGTTTGAGGAGGACAAAGAGCAAGTCACTATAATCTTCACAAATTACCTTGACTACAAGTACAGTTGCATGCAGATATCTACTGCAATCACCTGTCTTACTGGCTGCTTTTCTTACTCTTAAAACTGAATCGCTTGCCTCCTACTCAATCCCCACTCTAAGTTTCCAGGGATGTCCTGTTTCAGGATCACAAATATGCCCACTCATATTCAGAGTCATACTCAGGGTTCCAACCTCTCTCACTATGTATTTTAGCTCTCAGTGGTATCTGCTACTGCTCTGTTGTCATGGGCATTTCTTATCATTTCAGCCCATGCTCTATTTGAAGCTACTTTCTCCTGTGGAATGAATCACCGTTGTGCAGATGCAGTGTTCTCCCACTAGGGATGCAAGTGTGGATAGATAGACGCAATTCTAGTCTCTACAGTCTGTAAAATGAAATGAGATAAAATGAAATAAACAAAAATAAAATGGAAATGCTATCCAGTGAACTATATCAAGCCTGGACTCCAGAACCACATCCTCTGGGTCCAGATCCTAAACCTAGAATTTTGTTATTTGTGTCATCAAGGGCAATTTAATTTAACTGTCTGTGTATCAATTTTCTCACTGGCAGAGTAGAGATTAAATTCTATTTCCCTCATAGCTTTGTTACCAGGCTTAACCCAGATAATATTTCTAAAGTTCTTAGAACAATACTTGGAATACAGTACTTCATAATATATGCTGATTCTTTTTAAATCAGCTTTAAATAACCATCTTGAAATTACCATCCCATAGGATGGCAAAATAATGTTCTACAAAATAACCATAGCCATATTATGACAAAATAATTCTGTACTAAAACTGATTTGGGGGACACTATATTAATAATATTAAGTATTTTTGTCTAATGATTATTATAGATTTTACTTGAAGTTTTTATTTAAATTCCAGTTAGTTAACATACAGTGTGATATTAGTTTCAGGTGTACAGTATAGTGATTCAACACGTCCATACAACACTCAGTGCTCATCACAACAAGTGCCCTCCTTACTCCCCATCACTATTTAACCTATCCCCCCACCGCCCCACCTCCTTCCCCTGGTAACCATTAGTTTGTTCTCTACAGTTGAGAGTTTGTTTCTTGGTTTGCCTCTTTCTCTCTTTTTCCCCCCTTTGCTCATTTGTTTTGCTTCCTAAATTCCATATATGAGTGAAATCATATGGTTTTTTTAATAGTAGCAAGTGAATTTTGTAAGTCATCAAGAGGGAATGATAGAATATATATTGTTTATCAGTCTGTCTGTGAAATTCTCTTTTCCACAATCATTTCATTACTATCTCTCACGATTTGTTCCCCATATACAACAGATTGGGAGATTTTGCTTTAAAAATACTGTGCTAATAAAGAATGTTTCTATATTTTATACTATCATATTCAAGATTTATAAATTATCATTAAGCAATTTTTGCTACTTAATTATACTGTCTTTTACAGTGTAGAAATTATAAAGTACTTGCAACGCATAAAAAGATAGTGAAGTTTAGTAATGACATTTATTATTCTCAACATAAAAAAAATTGAACTATATTCTATTTTCTCAAAGCTAGAAATATTCAGTTGCCCAGATATACAGAATATGCCAGTGGGAATTAATTATAGTCTACAGCAATTGAGAAAGAAGGCAATACCAAATCAATTCTGCTCTTTTACACCATATTAAAAAAAACTGACTATAGCTTTTGAAATACTTTAAAAGTGAATGATTAATAAGTAATAGTTTAATAATCATTACAGGTCTGAATGATAAATAGGTAATAGCAAATTTGGGTATGAAGATTGCAAGTTATAATTTTTTCCTGACTTTGCTTAGGCAGATTGGAAACATGGATTTATATTGGCATTATTCATCAATAAGAGCTAGATCGTTGAAATTTCTACTTCTGTTCATTTACCATCAACTAATATCTTACATTATAATTATAAAGCATATAATGAAATAAAATTATTTCAGTATTAAAGTAAGCACTTTATGAATTTTCAGTGAGCTATAATTTTATACTTTTATGTTTGTCATTACTGCATTTGAGAAAACAAGTTTATCTAACAAATTAATATATGTGACATAGTATCTTATATTTCCTTATTATAGTTAAATCAAATAATGCATAGAAATAATACATAAATATATATATTTGTATATATTTTTCTGTGTGGCTGACATTACAGCTTATAGAACACTGTAAGATCTAAAATTATAGATTTGACTTTGAGATAACATGTGTATTTCATATTTTTATTTGCGGATTTCATATTTTTAGTTGGAGCTGAACTCATCTTGTTCAAACACTCTATGAATAAATTTTTCCATCCTTTTTTTTGTCCTTTGGAGTTGTTTATTTGCTTGTTTGTTTGTTTGTTTTTAATGAACATGCTCCACTTCATGCTCTGCCCTTCTGGTTGAAAGGCAGTATCCACGGGGTTGATTTTTCCACCATATTGGTAAATTTGATATCTCTCTTGAGCCTTGTGCTATTTGGACATACAGCCCTGTATCTATCTTCATTATTCTATCAACTTTTATTTCTTTGATTACATTTTCCTGATTTTTCTCTCTTAACTCTATAGCGAATTTATATTCATTCTACTTTGCTGACATTTAAGCCTTTATCCATTCTGAAAATATTAGTATAATGAGTAGCTCATTTCCAGGACTTCTCTCTCTCTCTTTTTTTTCTTTTACTTTACATAGACTTCCTAAGAAAAAATACCCTCTTGTATGGATTTACTGCCACATAGTGGCTTATAATGCACATGTCCAGCACAAATGTCTTTCTAACCATATACCCCACAATTCACACTCATTACACATTAAATTAATTAATATTGTGCTCATTACTTGCTCATTCCAGGGTTTCTTCTCTCATCAAATGATGTACAAATTAATCTTTAAACTAAGAACCCATTTTTGATGCCATCTTATTCTTCATCTTTCCCTTTCTAATCAATCACCAAGTTGTGTCAATTAGCTCTCAGATATCTCTCTAACCCCTCTACTTTGGTTCTTTCCCTATTGTCTTCAGCAGCCTTGCTCCTCTTCAATTAACTCTTCTCTAAGTAGATAAATTTGTATTTTTTTAATAAAAGTTTGGATTGAATTGTGGTTCTCCTTAAAGTTATCTAATGATTTCCTTTTACATGTGGAAGAAGTGTTCAATTATTTACCATGACATGCACAAAAACTCATCAATAATTCCACCATATATCATGTTTCAGATTCTCTGGATATCTTCCAACACATTATTCTGTCTTACCTCTAGGTTTTCACATATATACAGAACTCTAAACCTTTTACTTTACACCTCTCTTGCCCTGCATCACTCCTACATTTATTGTGCTGTCAGGTTAAGCATGCTTCTTCTGAAAGTATATTAGGAAGAGTAAAGATAGAAAAACTGGCTTAACTGAGTTTGAAAACCATAAATTAATAAGGTTATGCTCTATACATATGTTTGAAATGTCCTTCATGAAGTATATAGCCTATAAGGGAAACAACTGCAAACAAATAGTGCTTGCATTGGCTTAGTATATGCAAAATTTTCATGATAAATATCCAATAAAAGCTACACCAAACAGTAAAGCAATAGCTTCAGATACCATTTTCTTTAGAAAGGAATGTTATGGCATGTTACCTTTTTTTAATCAATATATCTTAATAGCTTAACAAATCCATTTTCTTGTCATTTACTGTTATCTGAAGAATGGCCTAAATAGAAGCTGATTTCTTCTGTCAAGTAAGTGGTTTTCAGTGGAACTAATTAACTAGCAAACACATATAAAATAAAAGATAAGAGTGACTACCAGATGGCTTTTTTGTTGTTGTTACTGTCACTATACAGTACCTTTTAAAAGGTGTAGTAATGAGATTTTGAATAGTAATTAGATGAAAAAACAATGCTTTTCTAAATTTTGTATTGTAATCTCAGTTGTTATACTTGCTTCTTACTTTTTTTAACATTTCAACAGGTGGTTCCAACTGAGTATTCATTTAGAATATAAAGTAAAGTTATCTTTACCTTCCAAGAGTATTTTGTTCAACCCTCAAGCAAGTGGGTGGATAAGAGAAGTGATTCACATCATTTTGATCCTGTTGCATTGTGGTCAGAGTTTATGTTTTAATTTCAACATTAAAAAATCTCTCCTCCCCATTTTTAGTGAAATAAAATGATAGAACTGTAGGTCACCAATTCAGTTGTTCATTATCTCTGCCTAGATTTCCATATCATTGTTTAATGACATTTCAAATTGTGGATACATAGGCTTTTGGTTTATCAGAGATTCAACATCTCTTTTAGACTGATGACTCTGAAATGTTTGTCTTTAGATTCAAATCTATATCCTGGTTTTCATCTCAATTTGGATGCCTAAAAAAAACAATGTTTTTCTCAAATCAACTTCTTGCTTATGGCTTTCTTTTGAATAAATTGCCTCAGTAACCTTTTGGATTGTCAGGTTTAGAAGCACAAAGACTTTTTGAATTACTTTGCTTCTATTCCACTCATACCCTATAGATAGTCAAGTCTGTATTAGATGCTTACATTCGAAATCTTTAAGAAGCAGAAGAGGAAATACAGGTACGTTACTAAAAACAAACGTAAGCAACAATGGGAACAATATCTCCTCTCTAACTGTCCTATAGATTCTACCGTAAAAATTCTTCTCATCCTCTGCTTGATTTTTCTTGCACATTCAATTTTACTTTTTCCCACAAGAAACTAGACTTAGTCATGTTACTTTCTTTATTCAATAAACCATGAACTGAAGTGAATTTCGACACTTCTGGGCAGATCCTTGGGTGTTGTCCATTTCATTCCTAGCCCCTGCCTCTGTAATCATGGTAACATGTTTTGAGATGCAACCTGTCAGCCTGAATTTCTGATTGACCATGATAAACAGAGAGTTGTCACTGATCTGTGATAGAAATGAATGAAGAAATAATTGCCGTTGTTTTCATCCATTGAGATTAGAGTGTTCTTTGTTTCTGTCACTTATCAAATCTTCCCTGATTTACAGTTTCCATGCCAACCTCCATTCTCTACTTACTCAACATTTTCTATACACTTAATAATTTAACCATTTTTCTAAAGCTCAGCTCCTAACATGACTTCAAAATATTATATATTTCCTTACTACCTGGTAAGTTAACTACAAACTCTTTGGATCTAAATTTGAGATTATTTTTATATTCTCATCATTGCCACTTTGGCAGAAGTTGTGAAATATTTGGATACATCAAGATAAAACCAGAAAAGGAACAAATCACAACGTGGCAAGTTTTAATTCCATGACATTTGTTGAAAATAGGGAGAACACTTACCAGCATGGCAGACAAGACTAACTGAGTCAACAGAAGCATTCTCACAAAAAAAATCACTACTATGGGAAAAATGTCATGGTCTTAGTCTGTTTGGGTTGTTATAAAAAATACTATAAATAGACTGGCATGTAAACAAAATAAATTATTTCTCAAAGTTCCTGACGTGGGAAGTCCAAGATCAAGGCACGGGCAGCTTCAGTATCTGATGACAGCCCACTTTCCAGGTCATAGATAGCCCTCTTATTGCTGTGTCCCCACATGCTGTAAGGGATGAGAGTGCTCTCTGGAGTCTCTTTATAAAGGCATTGATCCCATTTATGAGGGTTTGGCTCTCATAACTTAATCACCTCCCAAAAATACCACCTCCAAGTACCATCAAATTGGGGGCTAGGGTTTTAACACATGCATTTGGAGGACCACAAACTTTCATTCTATGGACACATTATTCAACTCAAAGTTATTCAATGAGATATACAGAGACAAATAAATAGGAAGCTAGCTGAGACAGTGAAGTCAAGGGGACTAGTATTAATTAATTTCTAATTATGTAGTGAATGACCAGCTGTAGAATGGATAGTTGAGGAAAGCGGAACTCAGGATAATACTAGCATTTCAGAAGATTGAAAGGCAGGTAAGTTAAGCAAAATAGGAACAATTTTGTAGAAACCTAGTTTTGGAGTGAATAAGCAAAAGAAAGTATGTCATTACATTGCAGACCTACCTCTGTTCTTTTGCTTCTGCTATTACCTCCTTCTCAAATTCCTAATGTTTTTAAAAATTGTTAAGAAATTTTCATTTCAATTTGCCTTCTCCCTATTGTAAATGTTTTGCTACTTATACATGAGGATTTATTTACTCTGTCATCAGTTCTTTCACATTCTGTTTATAGTCCTCACAGTATTTTTACATCTCCAGTCCTGTTATAACACTTACATTCGTTACATTTCTTTTATGTATTTTCTATTTTTTAAAAGTAAGGTTACCATATGCTAATCTTTTCTTTATTCAAACCCAATAACTTGCTTATTGCTAATGTTTAATAAATATCTATAAATTGATATTATTGATTGAACTGATAATTTAAATTTTAATTTAAAATGATGCTCCATGACTTTTTCCTTTTGTATCTGGGATGTATCTTTCATTCTTTTTCATTATTTCCTATGTATTAAGAGTCTGACATATATAGGTCATACTAATTACCACCCTTACTCTCTGGGCCCGAGTTTATTTGGCCAACAGGGAGCTCTGTGCTATAGACTCTATCTCCCCTAAAATGAAATCTAATCCCCAGTGTAATGATATTTGGAGGTGGGGACTCTGGGAGATGATTAGGCCATGAAGGGAAAGCCTTCAAGAATGAGATTAGTGCCCTTAGAAAAATGCCCAGAGAGCTAGCTTCCTCCTCCTTCTGCCAAGCAAGAACACAGGATAAAAAGGGGTATCTGCGAAGGAGGCAGCAGCTCACCAGACAGGGAATCTGTACGTCCTTCAGTCTCAGACCTCCTAGGCTTCAGAATTGTGGGAAATGTTTCTGTTGTTTATAAGCCACAAAATCTATAGCATTTTTTTTTTTTTACAGAAACCTGAACAGATTAGGATGGAAATTGGTACTAAGAAGTGGTTATACTGCTGTAACAAATACTTAAATATGCGGAAGCAGCTTTCAAACTCTTGATTGAGGCTGGAAAATTATGGAGGGGCTTCTAGAGCTGACATTGCCATGAACAGATCTTCAAACACCTTTCTGATAAATTATGCCCAGGAAGAAAAGAGGGCAGCTGTAGAGAAATCCTCAGTCTCTTAGAGAATAGCTAAGTAATCCTAAACAGAATGTTGGAAGAAATACGGACAATAAAGGCCATTCTGATGTGGTCTCAGGCAGAAATGAGGAAGAGGTTATTGGATGCTGGATGAGAGGCGATCCTTGTTATAAATTGAAAAAGAACTTGGCTGAATTGTGTTCATGTTCTGACGCTTTGTGGAAAATAGAAATTTTAAGAAATGAAATTGGATATTTGGCTGAGGAAATCTTTAAGCAAAGTGTTGAACAAGTGACCTGGTTCTTCCTGACTGCTTGTAGTGAAATGTGGTAAGAGAGAAATGGCTTAAAGATGGAATTACTAATCAAAAAGGAACCAGAACGCAAAGCTGGAGGGGGTAGGGGGAGTTCTCAGCCTACTTACATTGAAAGGAACAGGAAAGCCTTTTTGGGAAAGAACACCAAGGGTGTGGCCAAATGACCATTTGATAAGGAGATTAATCAGCCATCTCAACCAGAAGCCAGAAGCTACTGCCCCAGGTAATGGAAGAATGACCCCAGAGGCAATTCAGAGACCATTAGGGCTGTCCCTCCTATCACAGGCTCAGAGTGCAAGGTCCAACAGGCATAGTGGCTTCAAAAGAGGGGTGCTGGCACTCATGGGACCTCAGCAGGACCTGCCGGCACCTCCACTCCCTGCCTCTGGAACAACAACCTGCCACCCCAGGTGTGGCTCTGCAGGCCTCAGCATGGCACAGGAATAGGTGCTCCACTCCAGAGGGAGCAGGCAGTAAACTTCGGCGGTGTTTGTGATGCCTTTTCTGGTGGCACACGGAGTACACAAGCTTAGCTGTCCATTTCAGAGGGTAAGGCCCCTGCAGAGAGTCCTGAAGAATGGAGGGCCATTTCAGAGAGTCCAAACCAGAATAGCCACCTGTTCGCCATTCCAGCCTGGAGAACTGCAGGTACCAGAAGAGCAACAGGGGGCAGAACAGTCACCTGAGGGGAATCCCAGCCACGAGACTCCAATCCCTGAGACCTAAGGAGGCGGGACCACAACCCCAGTGTGCCTGGAAAGCCTAGCATCCAGCCAATATGATCTTCTTAAGCCTGAAGGTTTAATGCTGTTTTCCCTTGGATTTTGAATTTCTCTAGGAACTGCCAGCCCTTTATTCTTTCCTGTTTCTCTTTTTGGGAATGGGAATGTCTATTCTATGCCTGTTCCACAATTGTATTTCCGAAGCACCTAACATTGGGTTCACACATTCACAGCTGGAGAGGAATTTGCCTCAGAATGAATCCGTCCTTAAGTCTTGCCCGAATCTGATTTAGATGATATTTAGGGGAGACTCTGAACTTCGGACTTTTGAGTTGATGCTAGAATGAGTTAAGACTTTGGGGCTATTCTGCTGGAATTACTGTATTTTGCAGTACAAAAATTTAGAATTGTGAGCAATAAATCTCTGTTGTTTATAAACCATCCAGTCTATTACATTTTGTCAGAGTCTCCTGAATGGACTAACACACCATACAAGAATATCAAAATAAGGAAGAAATGTGGATTCAGTTATTTATTTCTGTGAGTTTCTCTTATGCAATCACCACGGGCAAGCTGTGTTCCTGTGTGAAATTTGTTGCTTCAAGTACACCATACTTCACAACTCCACTGTTCTGTATCTGCAATCTAGCAACCAGCCTATCCAGGAGGTGGTCAAAGCCCCATGTAACTAAACAACACTAAATTCATTTTTCTTTTGTTCCTCAATATCCCACCCACCTTTGGGGCACCTGAGTGGCTCAGCTGGTTGAGCATCGCCTTACGTTCAAGGTCATGATCTCAGGGTCCTGGGATGGAGCGCTGTCTCTGGCTCCCTGCTCAGCAGAGAGCCTGCTTCTCCCTCTCCCTCTGCCCTTCTCCCCATCCTTGCTTGTGCTCTCTCTTGTGCACTCTCTGTCTCTCTCAAATAAATAAATAAAATCTTTAAAACAAACAAAATACCCCACCCACTCCTTTGCAAATGACCTCTCACATTATCCTGTTAATTATCTTATTTTGGGGATATATGTTTTATGATGGGTTGCTAACTGATATAAATATAGCTAAATAAGGTCTAGCTGCTGAACATTTGTAGTTTAACTAGGGTAATATTTTGTAAATTTTAGATACTATATTGATACTATATGGAGTAAATATGTTTTCGGGCCAGAATGCTAAAGTAAATATGAAAAAAATGCTATTGACAATTAGTATTTGACTCACTGTTATATATAAAATCTGTTTAAATATTAATAAAATAAAAACTTGGATGTCATCTGTGAATATATTTCTACTATGAAAATAGTATCAAACCCTAGAGACTGAAGGTTCTACAACACTGCTGAAAATTAGAATCTAGAATTTATTCACAATGTCATTCCATGTGTCCGTGACATATCCTATTCTTCTTTCAGTTCTAGTACATGTTTCACTTCTTTCAATAAATCTAGCCAGTAGCCAACAATGATAATTCTTTGGAGACATAAGCATTCCTTTTTTTTGTGTACTTAAACACCTGAATACAAAAATGATTGTGATTAGAATAAAACAGCCATTCCTTTGTATAAGCTGCACCATTCTGTCTAGTCATAGAGGAGGTCAGAATGTAATGAAATGCCTCTCCCCTGAAGAGAGATTAAGACTGCAGAGTGATGCACTACTTATTAGAAAATATATTCACTAAGGATCTTCAAATTTATCTTTTTTGGGCTGTCCAGGTTTGCTGAATGGCCCAGGTGGAGTTACTTCTTTTTCTACAGTAAGAGTTAAGGAGTCACATATCCAATTCTAGGTAGATATGTATATATAAAGAGAGCGAGCAAGCCTACACCTTCAAACTCATTCAAACCCTCTTTGAGGAGCCTGGGTGGCTCAGTTAGTTAAGCATCTGACTCTCTTGATTTAGGCTCAGGTCAAGATCTCAGGGTTGTGAGATTGAGATCTTCATTTCCTGCCCCCCATGGGCATGGAGCCTGCTTAAGATTCTCTCTCCCTTGCCTTCTGCCCCTCTCCCACCTAAAAAATATCTTAGCCTTATTTCTTACTTTCTACTTGCAGATACATAGTCATTTAGCAATGGGAATTATGACATTCTTTGCATATTTATTTTCTTAACAATGTTATGGATAAGATGTGATTTTAGAACTGCAATAATTTTTAGAATACTTTCTATGTTTAGCAGGGTTGTTATCATTTACCTATTAACCAAATATTTCTATTCATGTGCAGGGGTATATGTGTTAGTGTGCATTCTTATTTATTTATTAATATTTGGTTTCCAAATAGATTATAAAGTGCTTTAAAACAATGATGTCTATTACATTTCACTTTAATTCAATATTTCATCTGTCAAAGTGTAATGAACATACAACAAAATAATGATCCATCATAACACTAATAATGATTGTAACTAATATTGATTGAATGCTCCATACACGTTAACTTTTCATAAGCAGCATACTCACATAATTTCTTTTGATCCTTATTTTAGCCCTATGAAAAATTATTTTATTTCAGGAAAAGTAGAGTGTTTTAATTAAGATAAGAATAAGAATCTCACTGAGATTCAGAAACTTGTCCAATTTCACAGTTAACAAATGTTTTCATTCTCCGTAGTCTTGGTGATGTTGACAAATATTTGATATATGATTATATATTTTATTCCATTTCCCAATAGAGTGGTAGTGGACTTTGACTTTTTTTTCCAACTTTCTCTGACAAAACTTCTTCATCATCTGCTATAGTAAACGTTTTTGATATCTAAAGGTTTGCTGCCATGATTAGGTATCTTAATAAACTGAGTACTACTATAAAGTTTATATGCTCTCTTTTATTTAAAACTTAAGAAAATGGATATTAATCAACCTCAATTGTTATATAATCACAAAATTTCAAAGGTTCCACACTGTTTCCCTAAATAATTAAAACAACATCAGTTCAGCTATAACATAAACATAATTGTTTATAATCTGTTTATAAGAATTTGTGTGTTTCTTAATTACTTTTTTCTATGAATAAAATGAAAACATAAGAATGTGAGGTTAGTATATGTCTTATTTCTTAGATATCTGTGGATCACATAAAAATAGTTTTCTAAGAATTGTGAAAGATAAGATACAGCATATCAACTATCTTTAACATGAAGTATTTTTAAATGACGTAAATTACAGCTAAAGTTGATCCTAATACTCAGTAACATAAAATAAACTTCGTATTGAAGCAATTGAGAAGTGTACAGTATTTTTCTTTTTATTTCTCAGAGCTATTAACATTCACCAATTTTATAAGCATACAGAAAATTTAAATAATTCAGTCATAATGAAAATGTAATCAACACACTCTTTTTTCACTTTAGTCTCAGTGACATTTAGTAATCCTTCAGCTGTTAAGATGAAATATATAGAAAGAAAATATAAATAGAATATGTCCAACTTCAATGTAAAATCAGCTTTCCCAAAGGGATATTTTTCTAACTCAGTTCTTCCAAACAACTGGGATAAGATGTTATGCAGATAGATCAAGAGAGGGCCAGACAGTATACATCTGTGAAAATGTGGCACACAAATTCCAAACTCCTGTTACGCATCCATAAAACTAATGACCTCTTTTAGTTTGGGGAGTTGCAAATTATTTTGTTAAAACTATCTAAACGTTTAATCAAATCAGTAATCCTCTCCATGAATTTGTGCTGTGATTAGATTCTTCTTTACTTCTCGCCTAACGTATTTTCAGATATCTGATCCTCCTGCCACATTCTAAGCAATAATAATAAAAAAATAACCATAACAAAAAATACCTACTGGTATCATCAACCGTTGGCTGATGATAAAGAATTTTTGCGTGTCTGAACTCTCTATAACTCAAAGAATAAAATAAAATGATACAAATTTGTAGACATAGAAATTACTTTTGTAATGTTCCCAGTCTTTGCAGCTCATAACATCTAAGAATATTTATATTTGCATTTTTCTTCTGATTCTGATTGGAGACACAAAGATGCCACTTAGTACGGTAATTAAGTGCTCAATCATAGCATGAATTCTGACATGGATAATGCTTGACACACAATAAGTACTCAATTAGTATCTCTGCAATGCTTAAGTTAATAAGCATAAAATATGGATTCAACATTCTACACAAAATATGCTTAATATGATAGATCTTATCTGAATTCTAGTAAACACCATTGGCATACAGTATTCTTATTCGAAGTCAATGCAAAATTTTTATAAATGTGACTTTAGGAAAAATCACAATTCTAACCCAATTTTAAGTCTTTTATAAGACAGTACTTAAAAATATATTTTAAAATATATACACTAATCCTAATCATAGTCTAACTCAGTGTTGTCTAAAAGATGACAAAGATTGCTGGGGCGCCTGGGTGGCACAGTGGTTAAGCGTCTGCCTTCAGCTCAGGGCGTGATCCCAGCGTTGTGGGATCGAGTCCCACATTGGGCTCCTCGGCTGGGAGCCTGCTTCTTCCTCTCCCACTCCCCCTGCTTGTGTTCCCTCTCTCACTGGCTGTCTCTATCTCTGTCAAATAAATAAATAAAATCTTTAAAAAAAATTAAAAAAAAATAAAAGATGACAAAGATTGAAATTTCGATACTACCAAATTTTTGGCACGTAACAAAGATTTACCTGGGAATTGAGCAGTAATTGAAAAGCTTTTCTGTAAGGTGGACAGCTAAGAAAGTATTGGAATTCTCCATGTTATATGAGAGAGACTGAAACTCAAAATGAAAGCTATGATTTGCAAGTATTTTCCATGCTTATCTTTCCAGATAATAATTCATTCATTCCTCTAGCAAATATTTTTCTATCTATAATTGGTGTTTGAAACTGTGTGAAGCACTGGAGTGTGAACAATGCTTAAATGAAGTGGCAGTTACTCGAGTGTTTTCAGAACTTAAAACTTAATTATACCTGTATTTTGGAATGATTATAGCAGAAGATATGAAGAAATGAAGTTAAGAAAGGGAGGACAGTACAGAATAGATCAATCAGGAATTTATTACAATTGTACAAAAGTCAGGAGAGAGGTCTCAAGCAAAGGCAGTGAAAAAGAGGTGATTCCAATGAATTCCCTTTTTTTAAAGGATTTTAATTAATTATTTATTTATTTAGAGAGTGATCAGGGGGAGGGGCAGAGGGAGGAGAAAGAGAATCTCAAGCAGACTCTGAACTATGTGTGGGGCCCCATGCCAGGCTTGATCTCACTACCCTGAGATATGTCCTGAGCCAAAATAAAGAGTCAGCTGCTTAACTGACTGAGACACCCACGCATCCCCAATGAATTCCCTTTTTGCTAATCAGTTGAAATATACAAAATCCCTGCTGCAAATAGATAAAGGATCTGGAGGAAATGTAGCTCTCATATAGTGGTGAGAATGTATGAGATTACATGTCCCCATGTAATATAATTTTGCCTGAGTATGTACCTGTATCTGACAGGGCTTAGGACTAGTTGTGATTCCAACTGAAGCTTATGAAAAAAATCTAAGCTAATAAAATTTTCATGCATCTAATTAATTTCCTAAATTATTTTCAATGCTTACTTAAATAGCTCAAAATATTAAATTTCATGACAATGAAGAAATAGTGGTATAGAACATAAAGGTTTGAATTTCAGATGGAATATTTTTTGTGCTCTTATTTGCTCTGTATGTGGTTATCTGTCTTCTATCCAGCTATATTTATTTATCAATAGCTTAGCTATTATTTATTTTTGTTGCTGATTTTCTTGAAGCCTGTAATTAAATAAATATGCCAAAATTAAATAAAAAATACGATGCAATATGGTTTGTACAAAGTGGGTACCTAGACCTAATGTAAAAAAGTTTTTATTCATGCTGATATTCCTAGTTTTGGTACACATAACTGTCTGCTGTTTGAGATCTTACAATGAAGCACTATATTAGTAATACAGAAAACATGTTAATGACACATGCAGCCTGAAAACATTACTGTAATTCCATTAATTGTAACAAATCTGTGACCTCCTTGAAGGCACCATATTTTATTCAGTTTTGTGATAGCTACATTCAGTATGCAGTAAGTAATAAACCACTGCTTCCTATTTCAATTGTATAACATATCTATTATGAAAATAACTGAATGAAATTTAGTACAGTTTTAAAATAATTGTCAAACTGTCCTACCAAATCCAACTATTTTAGAATACTGTTTTGTATTAGAATATAGACCTATTCTTTCACCCAGTAATTCCATTCCTATGTGTACATGCCAATTTATATGTAGGTGCAGAATAAAATGTGTACAAGAATGTTTTAGAGGTATACATATTAATAGCTCAAACTGTAAACAAGCCAAATGTTGTAATACAATGGTTATAATGGTATGTCTTGTGCATAATCTATGTTATGTATTATTATATATCTATTATAAATAGAAATACCATATCAAGGTTATAATGGATAAATACAAAATGAAATGCACAGTAGTATGTTGGTGCATGAATTTTTAAGTTGTGATATACTAATCTCAAGTACATTTTCAGAATTATAGGTATTACAATCACAATTTTGTGTGTCTATCCAGGGCAGGGAAATGCTCACACAGGCACATTTATATTTCCTCTTTTTTAAAATTCTTTCATTAGTTGGTATTCCAGGTAAATGATATCATTTGACTCTCAGTATTATAGATGAGACAATCTGTGGACAATTTCTCACTTCCTTTGTTCTTCCTCAGCTAATTTGTTTTAATTTGATCATATCTACATGGTTGGAAGACATAACATTTGCAATATTTCTGTTGCTCTAATACTCATATTTGTTTTAATATTTACTCTTCATATAAATATATTCAATTATCACTGGTAGTCCTTTTGCTATAATTTCCTAAGCTCCATTGTTTGAAGCTCATCCTCCACTAATTTCTCAAGACAGACTCAAGGGTGCAAAATGAGTTCTTTCATGTTTAAAACCATTTTTATATTGGCTTTGTACATGAAGAACTCTGCACTGATTATAAAATCCATGGATTACACTTCCCTTCTCTATCTAGTAGGAGTTGCTCAGTTGGACTGTGATATTGAATGTTGCTTTTGAGAAAATTGAAACCAGCTGATTTATTTTCCCTTATATGTAATGCTATTACAAAACAAAAAAAAAGCTTGATACCTTTTATCTTTAGAGTCCAATGGCATTATCTGAATGTTATTGAGAGTTAACTGTTTTTATTTAATTTTTCTTGGCACATTGTATAACATTTCAACATGTAAAGTCTCATAGCTGTGTTCACAAAAGTATCTGAGCTTTAATGTCTAATTAGACAGAAGGAGAGGGGGGAGACAAGAGGAATTCCTTAGTAGCAAAAAATTTTCTTATCTGTTGCGTTGCTGTATTTCAGGATAGAGGGTTTATTTATTTATTTATTTATTTATTTATTTATTTAAAGATTTTATTTATTTATTTGACACAGAGAGAGAGAGAGAGAGACAGCCAGCGAGAGAGGGAACACAAGCAGGGGGAGTGGGAGAGGAAGAAGCAGGCTCCCATTGGAGGAGCCCGATGTGGGGCTCGATCCCAGAACACTGGGATCATGCCCTGAGCCGAAGGCAGAGGCTTAATGACTGAGCCACCCAGGCTCCCCTCAGGATAGAGGGTTTAATATGTGATGAAAGCCAGTAAAAGAGGCAAAAATGAAATGAATTCTAAAATGGAAAACCTGGAAGTGGATTCACCCTTCACCACAAACAAAATGACTTCCAAATTAATTAATTCAAGTGAAAATGAACAACCAAATTTATAGAAGGAAGTATAATTTAAAAAAATATGGAAGTATACATGTTAGAATTAATAATTTTGTAAATTGTTCTCTTTAAACCAAATACATAAAAAACAATAGTTTTCAATATACTCACTCTACCCAGTTTGGAAATATAATTTAAAATATATACTGTAACAATAATGTAGCAGGTATATCTCAAGCATAGGTGAGATTCAAGCATGTAGGTTCACTTCAGGAAAATTTGTTGGATGCCTGGCAAAGAGTATTCCTGGAGATCAAACAACCTTTTATCTACTGCTTTGGGTCTGGACATATACTGGAGACTGATAGGATGTCCTAACAAGGGACTGGATACTCTCCTGTGAGAAGAGGGAAAACAACAATGACGACGACAACAACAACAACAACAACAACACAAACCTAATGATGGGTATCAAGGAGGGCATGTGTTGGGATGAGCACTGGGTGTTATACGCACTAATGAATTGTTGAATACTACAGCAAAAACTAATGATGTACTATTAAAAAAAAAAAACAACCTTAAGACACTTAGAAATCCTTAGTCACAGAGCTGGAGACAGGGGGACAGGTAGTGAGTGGATGGGTCATTTTGTAAAAGATGGATGCCATTAAATTGCTTTTAAGTCATACAGGGGCACCTGGGTGGCACAGCGGTTAAGCGTCTGCCTTCGGCTCAGGGCGTGACCCCGGCGTTATGGGATCGAGCCCCACATCAGGCTCCTCCACTATGAGCCTGCTTCTTCCTCTCCCACTCCCCCTGCTGTGTTCCCTCTCTCACTGGCTGTCTCTATCTCTGTCGAATAAATAAATAAAATCTTTAAAAAAAAATTGCTTTTAAGTCATACAAATTGTCAGAATCCTATATGTTTTGGAGAATTAATAAGATGCCAAATGAAGAGGTGAATAACCATTTGAATAAAAAAAGAGAAAAAGGAGTATTTGTAAAATCTACAACAGTGAGGCACAAGCAAAACTGCTTCAGGACTGGTGTATTAAAAAGGGATGTTCTTCCTTTCACCTTGCAGTTCTGGCATTCCCCAGATTGCACTGCCTTGGCTGAAGTGAGGCAACATCTGCTAGTGTTCAGGTAGAAGTTGACTGTCATGTAAAACCTGGGGAGATGCTTAGTTTGAGAGAGTTATTCACAGAACACTTAGCAGTGTCCAGCAGATCTATTTATAAGGGAAAATAAATCAGCTGCCCTGTATAAATATAACTGGCATAAATTCGAGACAGAAATATGTCACTAACACTGTGCGTGAGATTTAGACCTGCCTTTATTAAAAGGGCATGAAAGGAGGAAAACTAAAGTGACTCATTGCTATTAGTTGTACTTAACACCCCAGGTGGAAGAAACTGCCAAGTTTACATTAAACAACCACAAAAACCAACATAATTTTCAGATTAAATAATAAGTAATAGACAATACATGTGTGCACACACACTTATGTACTATTAAAATACATAAAAAGGATGCAAAAATAAATATGTACTCTGTTGTCACAAGAAGATCAAATGTTGAAAGAATGCTGACTATCCTTCAGCTAATCTACAAATGCATTGGAGTATTTATTAATATACTAAATCCCAAGCAAACTAATGCGATTGGGGCATAAAATAAGAATACAAATTTAGTAATGGTGTTTGGAACATTGGTGAAAGTATTTGTGAAAAGGAAATAAAATCACTCCTCTACCTGATGTAGTAACAAAGTTAATTTCAAATGTATTAAAAATTTAAAAGCAAAATAAATTATCAAAATATAATTGACTTATTTATATACTTATAATACGGTCATGAAACATATGATCTTGAGAGTCTTTTCTTTGCTTTAAAGGGTATAGTTTCTTATTTAAAGGTGGTGGAGTACAAATATGTAACAGAAGTTTACATTAAAAACAGGAGTTAAAAAAACAATAAAAAATGAACGAGAGTGATAGGTCTGTCAATGTCAAAGAAGTTACTGCCTGTGTTCTCCTCTAGGATTTTAATGGTTTCCTTTCTCATATTTAGGTATTTAATCCATTTTGAATTTATTTTTGTTTACAGTGTAAGAAAGTGCTCCAGTTTCATTCTTTTGCATGTTGCTGTTCAATTTTTCTAACACCATTTGTTGAAGAGACTGTCTTTTTTTCCATTGGATATTATTTCTTGCTCTGTCAAAGATGAATTGACCATATAGAACTACTCTATAATTAAACAATTGCACTACTAGGTATTTATTTACCCAAAGAACACAAAAATACTGATCCAAAGGGATACATGCACCCTGATATTTATAGCAGCATTATCAACAATAGCTCAATTATGAAAAGAGCCCAAATGTTCATCGACTGATGAATGTATAAAAAAGATGTGGTGTACACACACACACACACACACACACACAGAGGAATATTATGCAGCCATCAAAAAGAATGGAATCTTGCCATTTGCAAGAACGTGGATGGAGCTAGAGAGTTAATGCTAAGCAAAATAAGTCAGTCAGTGGAAGACAAATACCATATGATTTCATTCATATGTAGAATTTAAGAAACAAAACAAACGATCATAGGAGGATAAAAGAGAGATGCAAACCTAGAAACGGACACTTAACTATAGGGAACAAACTGATGGTTATCAAAGAGGAGGTGGGTGAGGGGGATTAAGGAGGGCACTTGTGATGAGCACCAGATGTTGTATGGAAGTGTTGAATCACTAAATTGTATACCTGAAAATAATATTACACTGTATGTTAACTGGAATTTAAATAAAAACTTGAAAAAAAAAAGACTAATAGGTCTGACTACATGAAAATTAACAAATTCCATATGTTTGTGGTACTATAAAATTAAATTACAAATTATACTTTAAGGGTTATTATCCATAATATACACGCACTTTAAAAAATATATAGGGAAAAGGAAAGTATTCAAAGAAGAAATAGATAAAAGTTATGAAGAGATCATATTTGAAACAACAGCCAATAGATACTTAAATATTATCAAACTAACCAGTAAGTAAAGAAAAAAATAAAGCATCATGATGCAAGCTTCAAGAAATTCTGTTAGTGAAGCTTTTAAAAGAATGAAAATAACTATCGATAATGATGTATTAAATGATACTTTCTATGTAATATTGTTAGAAATGTAAATTGGTATACAAATTTTAGAACAACATTGTATGTTTATGTTACCTTATTACATCTTTTTTTTAAATAATGAATTAAACATTTGAATTTTGGACAAAATTTAATATTAGTCAAAGATTCATTTGCAATGCTCTTTGTAGTAATATATTGAATAATGATAAGAAAATAAAATTGAAAGGAAGCCAAATGTCCAACAGTAGGGAATTGTTTTTTTTTCTTTTATTGTTGGTACTTATATGCAATGCAATAATATGGCATTATATTATTTATATAGATTTATGTTTATTGACATGAAAAGATAATCTAGATTGCTACACATAACCTATGAAGTTATGTAAGAAATTTGGGTGATAGTATACCAGTCTGTGTAATATGATCACGCTTTTTGAAAAAAAAAAAAAACAAAACTAAGAAAGCACATATGCAGTTCCATAATGTTATTTAAGGAGTTAATATTAATATTTACAGTCATAATTTATGTATTTATTTTGTGATGATTTTTCCCTTTATGATTTTAATTAAAATTTGTGTTAAATTGTGGAGTTACACTTTTATCTCACTTATGAAAAACAAGAATTTATAGGTAGATTCTAGTTAATCTCACCTATTTCATGGAAGAGTAAAAAATATCAACTTCTGGAAATTAGAAACTGTCTACTCAGAAGAATTCAAAGCAATTTGCTTAGTCTACCTACCATTCAGTGGTCTGTCTTCAGTTTTAAAAATTCCTGTCTGGTGGTTACCAGAGGGGAGGTAGGGTGGAGGGATGGGTGAAATTGGTGTTGGGGATTAAAGAGTTCACTTATTATGATAAGCACTGAGTAATGTACAGAATTGCTGAATCACTATATCATACACCTGAAACTAATATAACTGTTATGCTAACTATATTGGATTTAAAATTTAAAACTAAACAAATTTAAGAAGAAAAATTAAAAAAATAAAAACTAATATCTAAGCTTCATAAGCAAATGATTTTTTTGTACCCTACCACAAGCTATCTGATTCTGCTCAGTTCTAACCTTGGAGAAAAAGAATACAGACTGCCAACGCATCGTGGGTAGAGAAACAGGAATCTAAGAGAGAAGCTTGATATAGACATCCCAATGGAAGTCAATTGCATCTGACTATCCATTTATATTCAGTTTTGCTCTTGTGAAAGAGCCAAACAAATACAAATGCACAATCTGTAGATGGATGATAAAAGAGAAATAAAACATTTCATTGAACTGCCCAATACTTTGTTAAAATATTGAAGCATCTGTAGCTTGAAAATCTGAACAATGCTGGGAAATGTATTTAAAAGAACACTGATCATCATATTCCTTGAGACCTAGCCATTAATTTGTTCTTAATCATAATATATAATTAAAAAGCAAATTGCTCACACATTAGACATTATTGTGTGTGCATATGTGTGTGTTTGTATGTACATATTGCAAGCCATTTTCAATATTCAAATTATTTACAAATTGATTTTGAATGTTAGTGAAATCTAAGATAGTTTTTATAAAAATGGAAAGTACGTACTAATAATATCTCTATAATTTGAACTAGATATTTGCAAGTGTTTTCTAAAAATGAATTAATTTTCATGTAGCACTGCACTGTGTGCTTGTATGCTCCACATATCTGTTAGCATGCACATAAAGATTTAAGCTCTCTCATAGAAATTTATTTACACACACACTATTCATATATCTATTACTGTTGTGAAATGAAATAATTAAGAAAAATTAAAATGCAAGTCTAGGCTTGAACTGACAAATGTCTGCAGGTAAAGGAGGGAGAATGCAGATGATTTTCTGGTGCAATAGGTACCAGTTTAGGAAAAAGTGATGATACACTGCCTTCAGGCTGAAAAAGCTTTGATCTGAGGCAATAGATTTTCTTTCTTAACTTTCCTGTCTGCAGTTTGAATGAGACAGATTCACCCTGAGGTGAGAGAGGTGAGTAGCACACACCTTACTTTCTAATCCCGCAGAGAACAAAACCATAGAGTTCCAAGAACAATTAGTACAGTGAGAAACTAAATGTAATTAAATAATCATTATGCCAGGGATCCTGCAAGTGACTAAGTGAAGAAGGCAATAATTTTCAAAAATCTCATCCTCACAAAAGGAAAATAAACAGGAAAGTTAATTTTCATGGAAAAGAAGAATTGGTTTATGCCTGTTTTTATTCCTGTAGGAACAGACACTTCACCAAAATGTGTGTGTGTGTGTGTGTTTCTGTGTGACAAATACCCTCCTTAAAAGAAGCTTAGTATCAACAAACTGAGGGTTGCTGGAAGGGAGGTGGGTGGGGGGAAGGGGTAATTGGGTGATGGGCATTATAGAGGGCACGTGATGTGATGAGCACTGGGTGTTATACACAACTGATGAATTACTGAACACTACACTTGAAACTAATGATGTACTATAAGTTGGCTAATTGAATTTAAATTAGAAAAAAATTTAAAAATCAACAATTAGGGAAATACAAATTCAGACCAGAATGAAATACCACTGTACTTAATAAAATGATTGATATTTTAAAGACTGATCATGCCAACTGCTGGTGAGGGTGCAGTGAAACCTGAACTCATTCACTGCTCTTGGGAATGTAAAATATGCCCACTTTGGAAAACAGTTTGGTTTTTCCTAGAAAAAAATATGCCCTCATCTACTTTATGATCCAGCCATTTTAAGAGAAGTGAATGTTAACTCTAGATTCCAATCCCCTTTAATTTCGTTGGCTTGCTATTCCCCCATCCTTGAGTATTTTCTCACATGCATGTACTGATCAGTATTCGGGTGAATAATTGTGTGATAGCCTCTGCATATCTCCATCATGCCCTTTGTGCTTCTCTCTTCTCTCAGCTACTCTGTTCTACAATTTCTACCTTCTTGCCCCTAGACTCATCAACTAGGTCTCTTCAACTCAGGGAGTTCACTGATTTATATCTCCCTGAGCCATGCTCTGGAAACTCTCTCAAGAAAAAAAACTTACCAATCATAGGGCTCATCTTGTTTGTTTCTTGTCTCTCCAGGATCACAGTCCTTCAGTCCATTATTTCCAACATTTAAAAACTGTTGTTTTATATATTTGTTCAGTTTTTATTTTTCAGTGGTTTCAAGTAGTAGTGTAAATTTCTTCCCTTTAATTCACCTTGGTCAGAAGTGTCTTGTATTGGCTTTTACTATCTGCTTCTCCCCTAGTCTTCCATTTTCATAAAATCATAACTCTTTGTTTTTATATACTCACACTGAAGGACTTTCTGCTTCTTTCTCATACCTATATCCAGGCATCTATATCTAACCCATGAACAAATTCTATGGGATCTATTATCCAATGCATCAAGATTTGACAGCTTTACATCATATTCTCCTAATGCAGCTTCAAGTCAACATCATTACTTATACAGAATGAAAAAAAATGCTTATTGGTATTTCTGCATCCACATTTGCTGCCTTTGATTTAATTATCCTCACATCAGGTTAGAGAAACATCCATAAAACATTACTCATTACATATATTTTTGCTCAAACCACCCTCCCTCCCATTGTTTCCCATCTGTGCAGAGGAAAACACAGTCTTTCCCCTACACTTTGAGCCCCTTCTAATACTGGGCTATCACTCCCTCATATTCATTTTCCTTCACTTAGCTTGGCATATTCTTTGTCACTCAGACATAACAAGCATGTTATCAACCTTTTCTAGATGCATGTTCTTTCAATTCCTTCAGGCTAATCTCATCACAGTCTTTCCACGACCACACCTTTAAGTGCATATATCAATCAATCAGTCACTATTTCACCTTAGTATATTTTCAGTTATCATTATAATCATTAGCACAACTCAACATATTAACTATCTATTGTTTCACACTTACTTCATTTGAATGTTGAAAACAGGGCTTCTTTGAATTTTATTCCCTGTCATAACCTCACCTCCACCCAGGATCCAGAAAAATCTCTGATGCATTTTAGGGAATAAATGTGTTACCTATATTGAACATATGAGCCCCATTAATATTTACACCTGTCACCTAGGATCTATTAATCTCATATAAGAAATAATGAAACAAAGATTCAGAATATTTGAATAACCCAACCTATAAGGTAAAGAGTTAAGAAATTAATTTGGGACAAGATAAATTCTTTTTTCTTGTATATATAGTTGCTATGTAAAGTTAAAACATTCACCAGATACATGGGCAATTATGATTGCATGCATAAAGAAAGAGGTCAATAAATATTGGTACTATTTTTATAATTAAACATCAAATCTGTTGGGTTGTAATGTTCTACCAGTATGAAATATAGTTTATACTTGTATTCAGGACATTTGCAAACACTATTTTGGTTCCTTTGGAATCATATCAACCATCAGTCACATCTACTTGAAAGGTTTCGGTGTGTTTTCTACATGAGAAAATCTTATTGTGCAACTATGGAAGGAAAATGAAGAATAGTATGGGTGGTTGGTGACATGCATTTCTTTCGTTCACACTATCTAGTAAAATGTCTTTTTATTTAGCTAGTGTCCAGTAAAAAAGTATCCCTGTTTGTTGAATATAGTGTTCAGTGTATCCATTAGGTCAATACTTCTGAGAGGTTTTCAAACCTCTATCCTTTTAGATCGTTTATCTCCTTAATCCATAGGGATGTTTCAAATTGTAATCGTGCATAGGTGATTCAAAATATTATTCATTTAGCACTTGTTGTGATGAGCACTGGGTGTTATATGTAAGTGATGAATCACTGAATTCTACTCCTGAATCCAACATTACACTGTATGTTAACTACCTAGAATTTAAATGAAAACTTGGAGAAAATACCCAAAAAAACAAGAAAAAATACAAAAAATATCCATTTAGTTCTGTCATTTCTGCTTTACATATCTGAAGCTAAATTTTTGAAACCATATCATTGTGTAATTGCTATTTTTTTGTGGTGACAAAACACATTTTCTCATTGTGTAGCTATCCTGTTTATCACTGTGAATAACTATAGCTCTATAATATATTGTGTCTAATAAGTGCATAACCTTTAACCTTGGGTTAATATTTGTCTGGTATATATTTTTCATAATTTTGCTTTCAATATTTTCTGTCCAATTTTAAAACAGCATAAGCCATAGCTGAGCCTTATTTGTTAATCCAGACTGGCAATCTTTGTTTTTGTTTTACTCATGAGTTAGCATTTGTCATGACGACTGGATACTAAGCTTTGCTTTAACTATAATTTAAATATTTTATCCCTCTATTACTTGCAATTACATGACAACAGTTACTTTTTTGCTTTCATAACATATACCTAGATATTCATCATAAATATGTTAATGAGTATTAGAATGAGTAAATAAGTGGATTACAATTTGAAGCCATCACTGAATGTGAAACACCAGAATTTTTCTCTACTTTGTTGATATCTTTATTAAGAAAAATTAAAGACTATGGTATTAATTTTATTTACAATATATAAAATATATTGTTGATAATAACTAGGCCAATCCCTTTATCCATTGTAAAATATATTTTATTATTCCTGGGGGGGGGGAGGAACAAGAATTTCAATCAATCAATTATTATCAAAATAATTTTCAAGAATCTTATGGAAAAACAAAATTTTAATGAAAAATCTTCACTATTTGGAGAATACACTATTTGAGTGTATAGCTTTAATTTAATGAGACATAATGGACATTATCTTATTTATTTGAGCCAAGAAAGCTGGGATTTGAAAGGAACAGAGACAATATACAGTAACAGTCACCTTACAGGCAATACAAGGGCTCTAAATTTATATCTTTCAATAGTTACCCTGAATGTAAATGGGCTAAATGCCCCAATCAAAAGACACAGGGTATCAGATTGGATAAAAAAGCAAAACCCATAGATCTGCTGCCTGCAAGAGACTCATTTTAGATGCAAGGACATCTCCAGATTTAAAACAAGGGGATAGAAAACCATTTATCATGCCAATAGACATCAAAAGAAAGCTGTGGTAGCAATCCTTATATCAGAAAGATGAGATTTTAAACCAAAGACTGTAATAAGAGATGAGGAGGGACACTATATCATACTTTAAGGGTCTCTACAACAAGAAGATCTAATAATTGTAAATATTTATGCCCCCAACACAGGAGCAGGCAATTATAAAAGCCAATTAATAAAAAATCAAAGAAAGTACAATAATAATAGGGAACTTTAACACCCCCATCACTGAAATGGACAGATCATCTAAGCAAAAGATCAAGGAAATAAGGGCTTTAAATGACACACTGGACCAAATGGACTTCACAGATAAATTCAGAACATTCCTTCCCAAAACTACAGAATACACATTCTTCTCTAGTGCACATGGAACATTCTCCAAAGTAGATCACATCCTGGGTCACAAATCAGCTCTCAAATGGTACCAAAAGACTGGGGTCATTCCCTGCATATTTTCAGACCACAATGCTTTCAACTCAAACTCAATCAAAAGAGGAAAAGTGAAAAGAACTCAAATACATGGAGGCTAAAGAGCATCCTACTAAAGAATGAATGGATCAACTAGGAAATTAAAGAAGAATTTTAAAAATTCATGAAAACAAATGGAAATGAAAACACAACTGTTTAAAATATTTGGATGCAGCAACAGAGGTCCTAAGAGGGAAGTATATAGCAATACAAGCCTTTCTCAAGAAACAAGAAAGGTCTCAACTATACAACCTAACCCTACACCTAAAGGAGCTGGAGAAAGAACAACAAATAAAGCTTAAAGAGAAATAATAAAGATCAGAGCAGAAATCAATGAAATAGAAACCAAAAGAATAGTAGAACAGATCAACAAAACTAGGAGATGGTTCTTTGAAAGAATTAATAAGATTGATAAACCCCTGGCCAGACTTATCAAAAAGAAAAAAGAAATGACCCAAATAAATAAAATCATGAATGAAAGAGGAGAGATCACAATCAACACAGAAGAAATACAAATAACTATAAGAACATATTATGAGCAACTATATGCCAACAAATTAGACAATCTGGAAGAAATGGATGCATTCCTACAGATGTATAAACTACGAAAACTGAATCAGGAAGAAACAGAAAACCTGAACAGACCCATAACCAGCAAGGAAATTGAAGCAGTAATCAAAAATCTTCCAACAAACAAGAGCCCAGGGCCAGATGGCTTCCTAAGAGAATTCTACCAAACATTTAAAGAAGAATTAATACCTATTCTTCTGAAATTCTTCCAAAAGATGGAAATGGAAGGAAAACTTCCAAACTCATTTTATGAGGCCAGCTTTACTTTGATCTCAAAACCAAAGAGCCTACCAAAAAGGATAATTACAGACCAATATCCCCGATGAACATGGATGTAAAAATTCTCACCAAGATACTAGCCAATAGGATCCAACAGTATATTAAAAGGATTACTCACCACAACCAAGTGGGATTTATTCCTAGGCTGCAAGGTTGGTTCAACATCCGCAAATCAATGTGATACACTACACTAATAAAAGAAAGGACAAGAACCATATGATCCTCTCAATAGATGTAGAAAAAGCATTTGACAAAGTACAGCATCCTTTCTTGATTAAAACTCTTCACAGTGTGGATAGAGGGTACATACCTCAATATCATAAAAGCCATCTATGAAAAACTCACAGAGAATATCATTCTCAATGGGGAAAAACTGAGAGCTTTTCCCCTAAGGTCAGGAACACAGAAGGAATGTCCACTATCACCACTGTTGTTCAACATAGTACTAGAAGTCCTAGCCTCAGCAATCAGACAACAAAAAGAAATAAAAGGCATACAAGTCGGCAATGAAGAAGTCAAACTCTCACTCTTTTGCAGATGATATGATACTTTATGTGGAAAACTCAAAAGACTTCACCCCAAAACTGCTAGAACTCATACAGGAATTCAGTAAAGTGTGGCAGGATATAAAATCAATGCACAGAAATCAGTTGCATTTCTATACACCAACAATGAGACAGAAGAAAGAGAAATTAAGGAGTCGATCCCATTTACAATTGTACCAAAAAACCATGAGACACCTAGGAATAAATCTAACCAGAGGCAAAGGATCTGTCCTCAGTAAACTATAGAATACATGTGAAGGAAATTGAGGAAGACACAAAGAAATGGAAAAAAGTTCCATGCTCATGGATTGGAAGAATAAATATTGTTAAAATATCTATGCTACCTAGAGCAATCTACACATTCAATGCAATCCCTATCAAAATACCATCAACTTTTTTCACAGAAATGGAACAAATAATCCTAAAATTTGTATGGAACCAGAAAAGACCCTGAATAGCCAGAGGAATGCTGAAAAAGAAAAACAAAGCTGGGGACATCTCAATGCTGGACTTCAAGCTCTATTACAAAGCTGTAATCATCAAGACAGTATGGTACTGGCACAAAAACAGGCACATAGATCAATGGAACAGAATAGAGAACTCAGAAATGGACTCTCAACTCCAAGGTCAACTAATCTTTGACAAAGCAGGAAAGAATATCCAATGGAAAAAGGGCAGTCTTTTCAACAAATAGTGTTGGGAAAATTGGACAGCCACATAAGGAAGAATGAAACTGGACCATTTTCTTACACCATATGCAAAAACAGACTCAAAATGGATGAAAAACCTAAATGTGAGACAGGAATCCATCAAAATCCTTGAGGAGAACACAGGCAGCTTCTTCGACCTCGGCCACAGCAACTTCTTCCTGGACACATCGCCAAAGGCAAAGGAAGCAAGGGCAAAAATGAACTACTGAGACTTCATCAAGATATAAAGCTTTTGCACAGCAAAGGAAACAGTCAACAAAACCAAAAGACAACTGGCAGAATGGGAGAAGATACTTGCAAATGAGATATCAGATAAAGGGCTAGTATCCAAAATCTACAAAGAACTTATCAAACTCCACACTCAAGGAACAAATAATCCAATCAAGAAATGGGCAGAAGACATAAACAGACATTTCTGCAAAGAAGACATCCAAATGGCCAACAGACACATGAAAAAGTGCTCAATATCACTCGGCATCAGGGAAATACAAATCAAAACCACATTGAGATACCACCTCACACAAGTCAGAATGGCTAACATTACAAGTCAGGAAATGACAGATTTGTTGGTGAGGTTGCACAGAAAGGGGTATCCTCCTACACTGTTGGTGGGAATGCAAGCTGGTGCAGCCACTCTGGAAAACAGCATGGAGGCTCCTCAAAAAGTTGAAAATAGAGCTTACCCTATGACTCAGCTATTGCACTACTGGGTATTTACCCCAAAGATACAATTGTAGTAATCCGAAGGGGCACCTGTATCCCCATTCATAGAAGCAATGTCCACAATAACCAAATATGAAAAGAGCCCAGATGCCCATTGACAGATGAATGGATAAAGAAATGTGGTATAGATATACAATGGAATATTATTCAGCCATGAAAAAAAAAATGAAATCTTACCACTTGCAATGACATGGATGGAACTAGAGGGTATTATGCTAAGTGAAATAAGCCAATCAGAGAAAGACAATTATCATATGATCTCACTGATATGTGGAATTTGAGAAACAAGGCAGAGGATCATAGGGGAAGAGAGGAAAAAATGAAACAAGAAGAAACCAGAGAGGGAGACAAACCATAAGAGATTCTTAATCTCAGGAAACAAACTGAGGGTTGCTAGAGTGGAGGGGGGTGGGAGGGATGGGGTAGCTGGGTGATAGACATTGGAGAGGGTATGTGCTCTGGTGAGCACTGTGTATTGTGTAAGACTGATGAATCACAGACTTGTATCCCTGAAACAAATAATACATTATATGTTAATAATTAAATATATATATATATAAATTAAAATAAATAAAATAAATAATTTTCAAGGATCTTATGGAAAAACAAAATTTTAATGAAAAATCTTCACTATTTGGAGAATACATTATCTTGAGTGTATAGCTTTAATTTAATGAGATATAATAGACATTATCTTATTTACTCTAACCAAGAAAGCTGGGATTTCTCAATTTGGTTAAAGTTTTCTACTGATTAGATATCTGATTCAGTTACCTACTGATTAGATAAGTTTTGAGTAGAGTTTTCAGGGGAAAAAAACAAAAACAAAACAAGCAGAATTTCCTATTATTTTTGTCCAAAGGATCAAGTTTTCATTGCACAAATTGGAAGCAACTACTAAATAAACAAAGCCTGAAAGATAAGCAATAATAATAAGTATTACTATTATATTTAAAGTAAACTTATAACTTGTGTAGTTTAATAATGAAACTATTTGAGTAATCGAAACTATACATTTAAGTTATCAGCCCATCAGTATGAATGGGCTGATCCTGTGTCCACCATTTTCACAGTGGAAAACATTAGACTTTCCATTATAAATGAAAATTATCTTTACAGTGGAACCTATTTTAGCCAAGTGAATCAAAGTACACATGTCTAGAAGATAACCAATTTACCCATTCAATGAACTGAATGAAATCCAAACATTAATGCTAAAATAAGATTTCTTAAAAATGTTTTAACACATTTCTGCTATTAAAATATTCTGGAATCTTCAAATTTGTCTCCTCATTCATTATAAAGTTTGTTTCAAATTGTGGAAATTCAATTGCTTTAATGTTCAACATTAATAGAGCTAACAAAATAGAACATGGAGTGAATTTGCAAATATACCACAAAAAGCAAAAAATTAAATATTATGGCTTAAATGCAAGTGGTTACTTTAACTTACACAAATGTAGAGAAAATAAAGAAACCTTAAAATGAGACATTCAATCAAAACATTGGGACCATTAGTTCAGACATTAAGCATTCATAGGAACTTGATCATTTTATGCCCTTTGGTTCTCTAGGTTCTTGTTCTAAACAGAATGATCAGCTCTGATCGTGATGCTCCCATAGGCCCAACTATGTCATGCTCTTGCCTTTGAAATCTCTTATTTTCTGTATCACTCCAATAAAATGCACAGTCTTATTTTTTTAATTCTCTCCCAGTACAAGCCTAAAGTTGCTAACATTATTTGGAATACTGGATGGTGAACTTCAGACTCCCTGGACAGCATCTCTATAAGTCAGTTTTCCAAGCATGATTCTCCATCCTACCTCATCTTTACCAGTTCTTTTTCTGCCCTTCACTGTGTTTACTGTCTCTTTTCAGTATTTTTCCTTTAAGAGACTCTATTACGGAATCAGGGGAAAAAGAAAAACCAATCAAAGCCACTAACTTAAGCCTTTATTAAAATGTTACAGTGTAAGAACAGCTCTAAAGTGAATGTCATGGGGGACACAGAGGGATTTCAGATTTTATAGGGAAGATTGAGAAAGGTCAAGTACAGTTTTGCTCTGAGAGCTATTCACTGTTCAAACTCTTACAAGGTATCAAAATACTTAATCATAGTACAAAGGTTGTCAAAACTGGTGTTGCAGATTAGTAGTCATTGATTGGACCAGTCTGTTTAAAAGATGGATGGAAAGAGTACTAGTGGATAAATAATTTGCAAGGGTCAAAATGAACATTGTTTGGTCTTTCTGGGATTGAAGAACTGAAAATTGAATCTTGAATCTCCCATATGCACTTTCTGATATGTGAGCAACATATTTATTCTCTTTGAGTCCTTACTTCCTTACTGTAAAATATAATAGTTATTTCATAAATATTTCAGAATTGTAAGCCAAATAATATATGTATAATACTTAACAAAGTTTCTGGCCTATAAAAATACAGAGTGACAACCACTTTTATTAATAATTAGTGATTTTCTTTTGTTTTGTGGGGTGTTTGTTTTTTTGTTTTGTTTTGTTTTTGGTCTCCTGTTGTCTCATTAAATTCCACCAGATTTTTGATGAAGGAAACTTAAAAAAATAAGAATTGTTCTGATTTTTCAATCTGTTGCCATACATTGTCAAGGATCCTTCCAGAACATTCTAGAGACCAATCCTCAGCAGCCCTTCGTCTTCTGTTCTTTATCTCTAATCTGTAATAATGAATTTGTAGTGGCTCAAAGCTAATTTTCTTACTGTCAGTCTCTAAATCATTTAAACAAATGTTTATGTCAATTCCAGACAAGACTGCCCTAAGATCAATTCTGTTTTGTTCAAAACCTTCAATGGCTCCTTATTTTTACGGTAAGATCTAATTCTTTAGTTCAGACTTCATGATGTTTTGTTGTATTTATTGTCCTAAATAATTGGCCCTATTGAAGTTTAAGAATCCTCCTTTGCAATCTTTTCTATTAGTCAAATTGAGTTCAATACTTTCTACCAAATATGTCCCACAACTTCTTATATCTATTCCTCTGCTTCCTTAGTTCTCTTTATCTAGAATTCCCCTTTTTACTCTGCACAAGTTAAAATCATACATGACTTAAGCCCACCAAATAGCTGTCTTGTTGTTTACAAAGATTTCCCACACTCCCTAATATTGTGCTACATTTCTCCCTTATCTGAACCTTCATAATACCTAATCTATATCTTTCTAGTATGTAAATAATTCTATACCTATATTTCTTATTAATTCATCTCTTAGGCCAAGCTCCTTGAGAGAGCAGGAGCTTTTCTTGATTCCTTTTTAGATCGTCCCAACTAGATTTAGAACATGTGTACATTTCAGTGACTGGATGGCAGAGTCCTTCTCCTGCCTCCAAGGGCTGATATCTTTCTAATATCATACCTCAGCTTCAACAAAGCAAGGACTCACCATTTTACAGGGTAACTGACTCTCATAAAAATTAAGGTTATAGTTTCCCAGCACTTTGAGATTCTTTCAAAAAGGGGTTCAGAATATTTCTCTTTAGGATACCATTTGCGGATGTAGAGTAGCTCACGTATTGTGCCCATAAACACAAATGAAAAAACGGAAGGTGATAATCTGTAAATGTGCTTGTCAGTGCAGCACAGTTTGCTTTATAAATGATTTGTGTTGCTATAAGATCAAATGTTGTCAGTTCTTTTTGATCACACTTATCCAAGGGCAGTTTTGCAGTACAACAGTTTTCTCACATCTCACTCTCACCATTAGGAGAGCACAGTGGCTTACTATAAAAGCTGAGCTACTTGGTTACATCTACCCTGCCTAGTACTAATGGAATGATGAAAGGATTGACAGGTGTTTGACATTTTAAAGGAATTATTTTCCAGCTTTGGGAGTGGCTGACTTGTAATGAAGTAGTCTACAATTCATAATGAAAGTTTCAGTATTTTACTTTATTGATGTGATTTTTACTAATTCGAACCTGTAAGATCTGTAAAATATAGTTTCGTGATATCAGTTTACAAAAGTTTTTTAAGACATAGCTATGTTTAAATGTTTTTCATATTTTACAAGCTGAGTAACAGGTGAACAAAAATATGGTAATATCCCTGAAGAAGTGAGGAACATCAAAGAAAATTACAAAGACACTTGGCTAGGCTTGACATTGGAAGATTCGATTTCTTATGTCAGTTTTATAACCTAAAAACTATATGATTCTAGAGAAGTCAACTGACATTTTTTTTTTAAAGTTTGGTCCCATAAACTATGCAGCTGAAAAAACACATACCTGTGTTACTTTCCAGAAATTTAGTTAAGATCAATTGAAAAAACATAGGTAAACCTGTTTTAGTTTGTAAACTATAAAGTAAGGTAAATAAACTGCAATTTTACTAAATTGAATTAGAATGTAATAAAAAATGGAACATTTGGGACAATGTTGGATAGTTATTAAAGTGGATAAGTATTTTGGGTTTTTAAAAATCATTTTTATAAACAGTACTTCCTAAGAATCTATTGAATTTTCATTGACTAAATAAAGCAGCCTAAATAGCAGATATCAAAAAGAATTCATGTATTAGGGCAGATCAAATACACACATATGAAATAACTTTAGGCTTCAAAGACAATGAAAAGGTTTTGAGAAAGTGGTGATAGATGTAAATTAGGAAATAACTCCATCTGAGTCCTGATAGATCAGAGAAGACATCAGAGGTCAGGTTTATCTTGAGTTGGCCATTAAATAGTTTGTAGAACACATATTTTGCAAAAAGAGAGAGAGAGGGAGGGAGGGAATGGAGAGACAGAGAGAGAACTTTATAAATAAGGCAGGAGAAAAAAAATCAAGGCCTGGTTTATGAATAACGAGGAAAATAAACCAGCTGAAACTGATTAAAGAGAGTGAAGAGTGAATTAGTTGTGAAGTCCCCACAGACCACAATTTGTAGGATTTGTAGGATGCAAATCAGTTTTCTCAGTGGCCTCTGATTAAAAAAAAGAAAAGAAAAGAAAGAAAAATACAAAACAAACAAGCAAAATCCCAAAAGATAGAAACAAGCAATGAAAAAATAAGCAAGATGTCACGTTATTTGTACCTATCTCTTGATCCAATTGAAGAACAGATTGAAGCCAGAACGAAACTGTGATTTTCTCCAAGTTTCAATGTAATCTTTAGTTTCAGATTATTTCCAAATACAAATATGTGGGGATTATATGAAATCCAGTGATTGGGGGGAGGAGTTAAGATGGCGGAGGAGTAGGGGTCCCCTTTTTCAGCTGGTCCCGAGTTGAGCTGGATAGTACCAGACCATCCCGAACATCCATGGAATCAGCCTGAGATGCAGGAAGATACATCTGGATCTCTACAAATGAACATCTCCAGCACTGAGTATTGAGGTAGGACGCGGGGAGCCATGAAGCTGCTCACAGATATAGGAAGATAAACAGATGGGGGAGGGAGCCGCTGCGTTCGGGCGCCGGGAAGCAGTAGCCACCTGCACGGGGGAGCGGGCAGACTCGTGGACCGGCACCCGCGAGAGAGCAGACTGAGACCGTGAGCCGGGGAAGCGCGCGACCAGTCTGAAAACTGGAGCTCCGGAGTGCGCGTGAACTACACTGAAACAGAACTCCGGAGCGCGCGGGGGTGGCTGTCGGTGGCTGGCGGTGTTAGAAACACGAAGGACAGAGACACATCGGCCCTGGAAGTGAGGGCTGGGACGCTGGCTGTGGGGCGCGCACATTCCGGGACACTGCAGGGCTGAGCAGCACCAACAGAAACAGAGTTAAAGTGGCCAGAAGAGCTCAATGAAGAGCAGACTGTGATCTCTCTGTTCTGAGATAGAGGCTAGGATTCAGCCACTGCGGCTCTGACTCTCAGAAGAGGTACAGCAAACCGCCAGGAAAAGCCGCCAGAGAACAAAAGCCTGGAAATACTGGCTCACAGTGTGCCCATCCCCATCCCCCCTCCCAGGGGACACAGAGACTCTACCCAAACAGGGTTGCCTGAGTATCGGTACGGCAGGCCCCTCCCCCAGAAGGCAGGCTGAAAAATCAAGAAGCCCACATCCCTAAGGTCCCTATAAAACAAGTGCACACTGCATGGGTCCTGGTTAATAATTTGGACTCTGGACAACTCCCCAACCTCTCCTCATCAGAATGACGAGAAGGAGAAATCCCCCCCAGCAAAGAAAAGACAATGAGTCTGTGGCCTCTGCCACAGAAATGATGGATATGGATATAACCAAATTATCAGAAATGGAGTTAGGAGTAACAATTATCAAGATGATGTGTAGACTTGAAAAAAATATTAACGAAAATATTAACGAGAATATAGAATCTCTAAGGGTGGAAATGAGAGCGAATCTGGCAGAAATTAAAAATGCTATGAATCAAATGCAGTCAAAACTAGATGCTCTGATGGCAGGGTAAATGAGGCAGAAAAATGAATCAGCGAATTGGAGGATGGGTTGGTAGAAGAGAAAGCTAAGACAGAAACTTGGCTCAAAAAAATCCAATCTCAAGAATGTAGGTTACGGGAGATTACTGACTCAATGAAATGTTCCAATGTCAGAATCATCGGCATCCCTGAGGGGGTGGAGAAAAACAGAGGTCTAGAAGAGATATTTGAACAAATTGTAGCTGAAAACTTCCCTAATCTAGCAAAAGAAACAAGCATTCGTGTCCAAGAGGCAGAGAGGACCCCTCCCAAGCTCAACCATGACAAACCTATGCCACGCCACGTCATAGTGCATTTCCCAAATATTAGATCCAAGGATACAGTATTGAAAGTGGCCAGGGCAAAGAAATTTCTCACGTACCAAGGCAAAGGTATCAGAATTACGTCAGACCTGTCTACACAGACCTGGAATGAGAGAAAGGGTTGGGGGGGGGGGCATTTTTAAAGCTCTTTCAGAGAAAAACATGCAGCCAAGGATCCTTTAACCAGCAAGGCTGTCATTCAGAATTGATGGATAGATAAAGACCTTCCAGAATTGCCAGTCACTGACCAATGTCATAACCATGAAACCAGCCCTACAGGAGATATTAAGGGGGGGTTCTATAAAAGTAAAAAGGCCCCAAGAGTGATACAGAACAGAAAGTCACAATCTATAGAAACAAAGACTTTACAGGCAACATGGCATCATTAAAATCATATCTTTCAATAATCAGTCTCAATGAAAATGGCCTAAATGCTCCCTTAAAGCGCCACGGGGTTGCAGATTGGATAAAAAGACATGACCCATCCATTTGCTGTCTACAAGAGACTCATTTTGAACCAAAAGATAGATCCAGACTGAAAGTAAAGGGACGGAAAACCATCTTTCATGCCAATGGACCTCAAAAGAAAGCTGAGGTAGCAATTCTCATATCAGACAGATTGGATTTTAAACTAAAGACTATAGTTAGAGATACAGAAGGGCACTTTATTATTCTTAAAGGATGTATCCAACAAGTGGATATGACAATTATAAATATCTATGCCCCCAACAGGGGAGCAGCAAGATACACAAACCAACTCTTAACCAGAATAAAGAGACATATAGATAAAAATACATTAATAGTAGGGGACCTCAACACTCCACTATCAGCAACAGATAGATCACCTAAGCAGAAAATCAACAAAGAAACAAGAGCTTTGAATGCCATACTAGACCAGATGGACCTCATAGATATTTATAGAACACTACACCCCAGAACAATAGAACACTTATTCTATTCTAATGCACATGGAACATTCTCCAGAACAGATCATGTTCTGGGTCACAAAACAGGTTTCAACCGATACCAAAAGACTGAAATTATTCCCTGCTTATTCTCAGACCACAATGCTTTGAAATTGGAACTCAATCACAAGGAAAAATTTGGAAGAAACTCAAACACTTGGAAACTAAGAACCATCCTGCTCAAGAATGATTTGATAAACCAGGAAATCAAAAATCAATTTACACAATTTATGGAGACCAACGAAAATGAAAACACAATGGTCCAAAACCTATGGGACAGTGCAAAGGCAGTCCAAAGGTGAAAATACACAACCATCCAAACCTCACTCAAAAGAATAGAAAAATCTAAAATGCAATTTTTATATTCTCACCTCAAGAAGCTGGAACAGCAACAGAAGAACAGGCCTAATCCATGCACGAGAAAGCAGTTGATCAAGATTAGAGATCAATGAATTAGAAACCAGGAGCACAGTAGAGCAGATCAACAGAACTAGAAGCTGGTTCTTTGAAAGAATAAATAAAATAGATAAGCCACTGGCAAGACTTATCCAAAAGAATTGAGAAAGGACCCAAATTAATAAAATTATGAATGAAAAGGGAGAGGTCACAACCAACACCAAAGAAATAGGAAGGATCATTAGAAACTTTTATCAACAGCTTTATGCCAATAAATTAAGCAACCTGGAAGAGATGGAGGCCTTCCTGGAAATCTATAAACTACCAAGACTGAAACAGGAAGAAATTGATTTTTTAAACAGACCAATTAATTATGAAGAGATTGAAGCAGTGATTAAAAACCTTCCAAAAAACAAAACTCCAGGGCCTGATGGATTCCCTGGGGAATTCTACCAAACATTCTAAAGAAGAATTAATACCATATTCTTCTGAAAGTGTCTTCAAAAATAGGAAAGAAGGAAAACTATCCAAACTCATTTTATGAGGCCAAGTTTAGCCTTATCCCTCAAACAGCCAAAGACGCCTACAAAAGGAGTAATTACAGACCGATATCCGATGAAACATGCGCCAGTAATATTTCAACAAGATACTAGCTCAATAGGATCCAACAGTATATAAAGGATTACCATCACTGAACCAAGTGGGATTCATCTCCTGGGACTGCAAGGGTGTTCAGCATCCAACTTAATCATGATGGATTACTATCCAACTAAAAAGAAAGCGACAAGAACCATATGATCCTCTCAATAGATGCAGAAAAAGCATTTGACAAATGCAGCATCATTTCCTTGATTAAAACATCTTCAAGTGGATAGAGGTACATACCTCAATCATCATAAAAACCATCTATGAAAACCTCACAGAGAATATCATTCTCAATGGGGAAAAGACTGAAGCCTTTCCCTTAAGTCAGGAACACGAAAGAAGATGCCCTACACCACTGTTTTCAACATAGTACTAGAAGTCCTAGCCTAACAGCAATCAGACAACAAAAGATAAAGGCATACAATCGGCAAAGAAAGAAGTCAAACTGCTCTCTTCTTCAGATGAATGATACTTATATGTGAAAACCAAAGAACTTCACCCCCCAAACTGCTAGAAGTCTCATAGAGGAATTCAGTAACGTGGACGGGATACTAAAATCAATGCCAGAAATCGAGTTGCATTTCTATACGAATAAATGAGACTAGAAAGAAAAAGAGAAATTAGGAAGTCCATCCCATTTACAATGCACCAAAAATCCATGACGTACATGGGATATAATATCAACCAGAGGCAAAGGATCTATATTCTCAGAAACTAAAATACCATTGAAAGAACTTGAGAAGACACAAAAGAATGGAAAAATATTCCATGTCATAGTTGAAGAATAAATATAGTTAAAGATATCATGTACTACCTAGAGCAATCTACACATTCAAATGCATCCCATATCAAAATACCAATGACAGATTTTTCACAGAAACTGGAACTAAAGATCCTAAATTTGTAGGAACTCAGAAAAGACCCGAATGCCAAGGAATTGCTGAAAAAGAAAAACAAAGCTGAGGGCACACATGCGTCAATGCTGACTACAAGCTTAGTGAATCATCAAGACAGATGGTACTGGCACAAAAAAGAGCACAAGATCAATGGAACAGAATAGAGAACCTCAGAAATGGACCTCTCACTTGCCAAGGCAGCTAATCTTTGAAAAGCAGGAAAAAGAATCCATGGAAAAAGGGCAGTCTTTCAAAAATGGTGCTTGGAAAATGTGGACAGCACATGAAGAAGAATGAAACTGACCATGTTCTACACCATACTCAAAGAAATCTCCAAAATGGATGAAAGAACCTAATGTGAGACAGAATCATCAGAATCCCTGAGGAGGCAAGCAGCAAGCAGCTCTATGAGCATTCGGCCGCAGCAACCTTTTCACTGGACACATCTCCAAAGCAAGAGACAAAGAAGCAAGAAATGAACTCTGTAGGACTTCATCAAGATAAGCTTTTACAGCAAAGGAAACAGTCAGAAAAAACCAAGAAGACAACCATGGAATGATGGGAGAATATATCTTGCAAATGACGCTACAGATAGAAGACTAGTATCAAGATCTAAAAGAACTACTCAAACTCAACACTAAGAGAACAAATAAAATCCAATCAAGAAATGGGCAGAAGATATAGACATTTCCAAAGAAGCTTATCCAATCGATGCACATGAAAAAGGCTCAATAGTCACAGATTCAAGTGCCATCAGGAATCAAATCAAAACCACACTGAGATACCACCTATCCAAGTTAGAATGGCAAAATTGACAAGGTCAGAAACAACAATTGTGTTGGGAGGTTGCGAGAAAGGGATCCCTCTTACATTGTTGCAGTGGGAATGCTAAGTCTGGTGCAGCCACTCTGGAAAGAGCAATTGTGGGAGGCTCCTCAGAAGTTGAAAATTAGAGCACCCTATGATCCAGCTGATTGCACTATGGGTGTTTACCCCAAAGATACACGATTGTGTAATCGAAGAGCTATATGCCCCATTCATGCAGCATGTCCACAATAACCAATATGGAAAGGAATGCCAGATGCCCTTAGACAGATGACTGGTTAAAGAAGATGTGGTATAGATATGACAATGGAATATTATCAGCTATGAAAAAGAAAGAATTTCTCACATTGCTACAACATGGGCGGCAACTAGGGATATTGCTAAGTGAAATAACAATCAGAGCAAGAAGATAATTATCATATGGTTTCTCTCATCTATGGAACATAAGAACTAGGAAGATCGGTAGGAGGAGAAAGGGAGAAGAAGAAGGGTAATCAGAAGGGGGGAATGAAGCATGAGAGACTATGGACTCTGGGAAACAAACTGAGAAGGGCTTCAGAGGGGAGAGGGTGGGGGAATGGGATAGGCTACGGTGATAGGTATTAAGGAGGGCCGATATTTGCGTGGTGCACTAGGTGTATGCAACTAATGAATCATGGAACTTTACATCAAAAACTTGAGGATGCTTACTGTATGAGTGACTAACATAATATAATAAAATATTATTATTAAAAAAAGAAATTCAGTGATTGTAAAACAACGGCGTTATGATGTCAGCTATACTCTAAATGAGTTTCTGAAAAGGAAGCTCTTAGTAGCTCTGACACTTAGTCTGGCATCAAATGCAATAACAAACTTGCTTCTGGTGATATTCACTCTTTCCCATTCCTGGTGCATACTGAGTAAAAGGATTAAAATAAATCTTCACTATTTCTAGGAATGTTTTAGAGATGGCTTAATTCTCATCGGCATAAGGGGTTTGTCTCTGGTAACTGCATGCAGCCAGGCAGGAGACAGAGGCCAGGGGTGAGCCTGCATCATGCAGAATATGGAAGAGCGGAAGCTGGACATCACTTGCTGTGCATGTGTTGGGAACTTTGGGAAAATTTTCTTCCTAGTCTCAGTTTCCACTGTTAAAGAAAACCAAGAGGTTCAAATGACTCTCAGAGGTTATTCCCTCAAATATGAAAATATTTAAAAATTGTAAAGTACTTAGCAAAATTCTGGTACACAGAAAATATGCAATACATGAGTGACAGTATTGACCACCAGACTCCCAACATAAGCCTCATGTTTCCCAAAAGCAGTCTTATGATGAATTAGGTGATAGAAGGTAGTCAATACGCGCATCTAAGAGGAACCATAGGGTTATGGGGCTCAGAACTCATATTCAAACTTGTAAATTGGGTTACAAACAGCTACGGTCTGGGGACAAAGCCTTATTTGATTTCCTCATCCCTAGTGCCTAGCAAAGTGCCACAAAGTAAGCAGTAGATGCAATAAATATTTGATGAATGCAGCTATTAAAATGGAAAAAGGAAGATCCAAAACACTTTCTGGAAGCTTATCAATTTGGCAGAGTGGGAATACACCAATTTAGATAACTTTAGTTGTTAAATGAGGAAGCAAGTCTGAAGGGCTGACACAGCTGGCTTTGAATTGAGCTGCTTGACCTCTTTAGTCCCATTGGGGAACTGAAATAATCATGCTGGGCTGACGAGTTCTCAGAACACTTCTACCAAAAAGTAGCTAATATATATCATGGCTAATCGCTATGGTTTTTCTGCAGCATCTTTCGCGATATTGTACAATGATTTTTTATAAAAGTAGAAGAGTATTCTTTCTCAATGCATATAACAAACAAAAAAACCTCATTTTAATTCTTCTTAGCAATGAGGAAAAAAATACAATTTTCATCAGAAGAATCAGTAACTTTTACTAGGATCACTTATATATAATGGTGCCTAGGCAGATAAATATATTAGATGTTATAAAATTGTTTAAAGAGAAACATTACAACTGCTATTTTAAATGCAAATTTTTTAAATCACCCAGAATGTGGGGGATTAAAAAGAAATTAAAGCAAGTCTGATCAAACTACATGCTTCGAATAAGTGTTTCTGCCTAAAAATATTAAATCTTTAAGAAATGTGAGGTCAAAACTATTTTCATAATAATACTAAAACAATATTTGCCTTGTCCATGGTGCTGACATTTGCACTGATGGTGTAAAGGCAGTGAATCACACCATCATCACAAATAAAATCAATGCACATGTTAAATGTGTCTTCCTGTAAGTATAAAAATTATTAAGTTATGCAAATCCTGGATCCTGAGTACACATCTTTACTTTTAATATTGGATGTGACAAAAGTAATGTCAATACAGAATGCATTTCTCCTGCATACTGAAATATGATAAATATTTGTATTCTTAACAATATGTTCCTGCACTCAAATATCTTCATGTTTTTGAAATTGTTGCATCTACATTGAATGGGAATATTGATCTGTAGGTTCTTTTTTTTTCTTAATTTTTTGTTCTGTATTTTGGGGTTCTGTTATCAGGACATTATTACTAAGATTCCATTCTGTTCATAATCACAATAATTTAAATTAAAAATAAAATTATTATTTTCCTTTGCGGAGAGACTGCATCTTGGGCTGAAAGTAGCCAAAGCGACACTACTTCTGACATAATTACTACTTAAGCCCTAGATCACGCTTGAAGCCTACTTCTGCAGGATCACAAAGGAAATCCTGCACAGCAGAGCTCACCTGGAGTTTTCTGTGAAGTCCTGGTGCTTTCTCCTTTCATTTTTTATTTTGTTTGTTTTATTTTGTTTTGTTTTCCATTCTGTATTTGTTTTCATTTGGGAAATTTCTATTACTCATTACGATTTGTTTTTTTCTCCAGTATATAATCTCCCTGCTAACACCTGTATTAGTTTTCATAGGCTGTTGTATTACATTAACATAATCAAGTGGCTTAAAACAGTGGACTTTTAATTTGCCACAGTTCTGGAGGCCAGAATCCAAAATCAAGGTGCATCCTTGCAGGGCCACACTGCCCCTGGAGCTCTACAGAATTATTCCTTCCTCTTTCAGTTTCAAGGAGCTGTGGGCATTTCTTTGGCTTGTGACTGCATCTCTCCTTCTTCCTAACGCCACCTTCTCTTCTATGTGTTGCTTACAAAGGACTCTTGTCACTGGATTTACGTACAACCTAGATGACTGCCTCAAGATCCTTAATTACAGATGTAATTAGCGTTACCTTATTTTACAAATGAGGTAACATTCACAGTAATCCAAAGGACTAGGGTGTGGACACATCATTTTGGGAGCCACCATTTAGTCACTACCATCCATCCAGTCTATTTATCATCTCTAGAAATGTGATGATTCTTTATTGTAATTTCTACATGCCTATTTAATATATACCTTTTCCTTTTTGAGTATAAGGAATAGAGTTATAAGAGTTTTTAAATGACTTTTCTAATAATTTGTATCATTTATCTGTCATTTCTGTGTCTTTCTTTGATTTTTTTAACCTCATTATGAGTCACATTTTTCTGTTTCTCTGCATGTGCAGTAATTTTTGATTGAATGACTTAGTTATTTTCAATTTTAGCTTTTTGGAGACACTGGATATATTGTATCCTATAAATACTCTAGAGCTTTGTTCTGGGATATGATTATGTTATTTAATTTAATTTGATAATAGGCTTACTTTTAATCCTTGTTTGTCTAGGACCGTTTTGTTGTTTTACTAATGAACTTCAATATCTCTCTGAGTATTCTATAATACTGTATGAATCAGGAGATTCTCTACTCTGGCTACTTAACAGACATGAACTATTCCTGATCCTGAATGATCCATAGTGCCTCTCAAGTTTCTGGGTGCTTCTTAGCCTGGTTGTTATGGACCGAGGTGTGTACCTCAAAATTCACGTATTGAATCTTTAGCACAATGTGACTGTTTTTGGAGACAGAGCCTTTAAACAGAAAATTAATGTTAAATGAGCTCATAAGGTGAAGCTCTAACCCAATATGCATAGTATCTTTCTAAAGAAGAGGAGGAACTGAGATTTGTGTGTAGCTCCAGAGAGAAGGCCGTGTGAGGACACTGCAGGACAGCAGCTGTCTGCAAACCAAAGAAAGAGGCCTCAGGAGAAACTAAACTAGAGGATTTCCAGCCTCTAAAACTGTCAGAAATAAATTTCTGCCTCTCTGAACCACCCATTCTGTGGCATTTTTGTTATAGCAGACTTAGTAGATTAATTCTTTGGCCTTGTCCACTTTCCACTTACAGGGAACCAACCCCTGAACCCGGGCAGCTCTAGCTTTTTGTATTGGCTCTCTCTTCTCTGTTGCTTTTTCCCTGTGAACTCTCCGCTGCATAGAGACTCCTTGGACTTCCAGCTCTGTTCTCTGACGAGGCTGGACTCAGCAGTGTACACACCAAGTGGACTTAATTTAGCACTTCTAAATCCAATGCATTTCAAACCTAATTCAAAAAGAAGTATTCTCAGAAATTAACAAGGCTATTTTAAAAGTGCATTCTGGCAAAATAATGAAATAATAATCTTAGAATACTTAGGGAGGGCAGTAAAAGGTTTGGAGCTGTTAGACCCCTGCACTTCAAAGTTCTGCGTGATCCTCCTGCTTGTACCTGTCACCATGGAATTTCTCCTTTTCAAGCCCAATATTATATTTTCATTATATAGTATATGTATTTTTTTAACAAATTTATATGCCATTTTTTCCTGAGAAGAAAAACTTATGTTAAGTCAGCCTTCCACATGACTCAGTACTAATGCAAATTTTCAGATTACATATTATATTACATTTCATATACACATATATCTATAAATGTATATATAAAAGTGAATATATATGAATTTATCCATGTATCCACTACCATCAGTTATAGCTTTGGCAAATCTATGCAATATCTTACTGATGCTGTGCAATTACATGTCAAGATTTAACTCAGATTTTTCTGTCTCCTCTAAATACTTCATAATGTTATTATTTGAGGTTTCTATTAGCTGCCTTTACCCATAGAAATAGTAATAGTATATAAATTGCTTAAGATCAAAATACGAGAAAAATAACTTAAAATCCTGAAACTGTCTTGTAATCACAAAAATTATTTTTATTCAATTATTATTGTGTCGAGTAGTATCTACTAATATTTATGAGAGTGTGGCATTATGCATACTCTGTGTGACAGATGAACTTTTTGCTCTCAGATACTTCCTATGCCCTATTATCTGTTCTGCTTAACAGCCCAGTGGGGATGACTCTAGAGCCATGTGTCCCAGGGCATTTCCTGGTAGCCCAGGCTAACTCATTTCTGCCTGGGTTTGTTCAATGTGAAGTGCTGGTAGGATGTTAGAGCATGAAAAGATAAGAAAAGCTTGTTATTTTCTCTTCTTTGTATCTAGCAGATTCTTGTCATCACTGCCTCTTATCTGTAACTAGCAGATCTCCAAGCAGATCTTTGTAAATGAAGCTTTTGACTTTTGGATCTGTCCTCTGAGCTCAACAACCATCACTTCCATCACATATGGAAACCAATTATCTACATTAAATTCCCATTGTTTAAATACTTGGGTGGTTTATCTCATCCTGGATATATTGTCACTAAAATATATTATAAAATCCTCATTAGAATATTAATTTTTACATTTTTCCCTAAGGAACTGGGTAAGCTTAAATTGATGGAAATTAGTATAATAGAATGGTCCATAATATCTCAATGAGTCGAGAGCTTTTTACCCTCAAGAAGAATATGAAAATGGGTGATATTAACTGGTTCAATCATGTGAAATATTAAGGAAGAGGACAACAGTCAGCTGTTAATAATCTCAATACAGAGTTGAATAAGAAAAAAGAAACATTCCAAAGTGTTTTCAGAATGAGCAAACAGCTACTAGCAAAATAAACCAATTTAGAAGGAATTGTAATGGAAAATCAGAATACCTGATAGGATAGAGCTTTTTTATATTGTGTACAGATACATACCAGAAAAAACCCATCTTATGGAGATTGGAGAAATTTGTTATGAAGGCATATCAGAGCAGCTAAAGATATGGTGAAAATACCAGTTAACAATTGGCATATAGCAAATTTAGGTGTTTGCATATTGGCACAGATCCAAATCAGGGGCATACAATGTAATGCTTTAAGTGATTGTGAGAACATAAAATCAATTTGTTCACTTTATTAAAAACTTAAAAACTTTAAAATATCAGGTGATCTGAAATCTACATTTTAATGTGCAAACTCAATCTAGAGGTCACATATTTGCCTCTTAGTCCTCTGTTTATTCAACTATTTGTCTATTTCCAAAGGGTTATAAACAAGTCGGTTTAATTGGCATATTGTAAAGGTTTTGTGATTATTGAAAATACACCTGAAAAACACAGTGGCTATTTATTTACTTAATTTATATAATAAATTCAATGAAAAATCCATTATACCATAAATATGTGACTTAGTAAGATTTCTTTGTCCCAATTCTCCTAAAGGTTACTGGAAGATAGTCTGTGTAAACATAAGCCAAATATTGCTACTGAACAGTAATACCATAGTAGATCATTCGAGTTTACTTACATGAAGTAAGCTAACTTTGAATGAACCACTCCACTTTTTTTGAAGATCATTTTGTTCTTTACACTTCTAATAGTATTAATGGCTTTCTCCTCTGCTTGAAATGATTGCCACTTCCCATGCACCTCAAATTCTCAAGTCTGGGAAGCTGGATTTTCTTGACAACTCCTAAATACCTCAACACTTAGTGCCCAAGAATTCTGTTAAGCTTCTGATGAACAAGGTTGCTCTTGCCTGCCCCGTAAGAAGGGAGAACAGTGGTATGGAGAAGATATTCCTTTCCAATGAATTCATGCCTCTTTGGGATGAAAAATGGATTGGAAGACCTCCTTAACCTCTATTACCCTGGGCCCAATAAAGCCTATTCTCTAAACAAACTGTATGATATTCAGGAAGGTATTTGACTTTACTTCTGAAGCCCTGATTTGAGAGAATAATATAAAAATAACTTACAGTAGAGGTACTATGTAAGCGTATTATTACAAACATGGAATTCGGGGCTTTGTAATGGTAGCGCAGTTGGGAATCATTCCAATAGGAGGGACATTTAAAGAGTGTCGATATATGCTAATGTGTTGAGTTGCTGGCTCCAAAGGTGGTCAATATTGTGCCATTGAGAATTGATGGAAAGGATCACCGCAATATTTCAGTAGCAAATACAAAGCTAACCTTTCAGGAAAGTCAAAAGGGCATTAGAAAAAGAGAGGAAGACCTAAGTTCAAGAAAAACTAGATCCTTTTTGGCAAATTAGTAAGGGACTTAATATTTATACTGGAAATATTAGAAATAAGGATACAGGATGAAATTGATCATAGGAAGGAAGCAAATGGAAAATTACATGAATAAAGTTGAGGATGTCTGTCCTAAAGCTGAGTCACCAGGTCTTTTTTAGTCTAAGTTGTTTAATATACCTCCCCACTAGTATCACAGCTTCCTTGAAATCTCTGTAATATACTGTATATACAGGTAATAAAGTATTTGGATATTATTTAATATGGCTATATTGCAGAGTTAGGAATTTAGTAGGTCAAGGTTTTAAAGGGGCTAGAGTTAACTTGATGCAATTTTTCCCGAACCATAGCCACGAACCACTGGCCGCCAAGAATCACCTGGGGGTGGTTATAGTATCTATCATTGCACCTTTCAAATCCATTAAATTGAAAAAGAATTCTTGGAGTGGGTCATGGCAATCTGCATTCTTAGCCGGCTTCTCAGGTGACTCTTATGTCTAATAAAATTGAAGGCCCTTAGACCACAGGCAGATGTTATTAGTGGACAGTTGACTAAACACAGGGCATGTTTCACAAAGAAAGGTATGAGATATCAATCAGAATATCTTTAAATATAGGATTCCAAACATCTGCTCCAAGTAGATCCTTTTTAACTGTGCCTGGAGGTGACCTTCAGTTCTGAGATTCTATAGTACTTTCTTCTAAAATAAATTAAAATTTAATCACCTCTCACTGAGTGGGTGCTAGTCTCCAGTATTTCAACTATTTTTCCCCTTCCATAATTTTGTTTATGAGTGATCAAAGCTAAGCAGCTTTAAAAACACATTTCACTCATTCTAATAAGTGATCCTCAGTAACATATACCAATATCCTTGTTTGGGGCTTAAGTTGCAATTCATTTATAAAACCATAATTAATACATGCCAGGAGTGTCTAATTATTTGATAAAGGCTCAAACAGCTCCCAGTACAGTCACAAGACTGTCTCCTATTTTAGATTTTATCTTTTGACCATGTTACCTGATATTTACTTCTTGTTAACTGCATATATTTCAAAGGACTATGTATTCAGAGCTTTGAAACTTATGAGAAGCATGGGCATCTGGCTTTCTGGTACACACCTGACTGGCTTGTCTACATAAAAATAACTTTAAAATGAACCATGAGAGAATTTTTGTAGAACAAGAAAGGAAGTTAAGAATGTTTAAAAATAGGAAAATATATTCTAATCATGGCAGAAAATTTTACAATTCTACACTGATTTTTTTTTCTTTTTTTTTTTAAAAATTTTATTATTGATTGACAGGAGAGAGGCAAGCTAAGTAAGGAGGGAAACACAAGCAGGGGTGAGGAGAGGAAGAAGCAGAACCCAGCGGAGGAGCCTGATGTGGGGCTCGATCCCAGAATGCCGGAGGATCACGCCCTGAGCCAAAGGCAGACGCTTAACGACGCTGAGCCACCCAGCGCCCCTCTACACTAATTTTCATATATGGCCCCTCTTTGTTTTTCGCCTCCTATCAGAATTATAACAGTGGGGATGATTGATGTTTGATGATGGTGGTGAGCACGAATGACGGTGGCGTGATTTGTTTCTTTGGGATGGTTTTCTGGGTGTGCTCGTTTGGTGCAGGCTAAGCGGGCGCTTGTAAATGTTTCCGTTCATTTGTGATAGTGAATCTGCTCTGTTTTAGGCGGTGGGATTTGGATGGGGTGAAATAGTGATTGTTTTGTTATAGATGTGTGGCGTGATGGGGCGTGTTGAAGTTAAGTATTTATTTTTGAGGAAGATAGATTATATTGTTTTGGTAGAGGCTTTTTGCAAAATATTTTCATTAACTCTTATCTCCAGTGACACTGATCATAGATAATGACAAAGAATCGGCCATCACCAGAAATGACACAGAACAGCAAGCAGAGAGAACAGTCTCTTGTCCCAAAATGTCTTCTCAGATTTTGGTTGAAATAAGACATTGTTTTCATTAGTAAAGGCCCTGTTTTGAAGTGCACAATGTGTTGCTGATTTGGATTTGACACTACCTTGGTCAGTTACTGAAGAAATTCAATTTCATTCCAAATCAGTGTGACATACAATTTTTAAAGCATTTCCACTTTCCTGTCTGGATTTTAAGAATGTAATCTCTTATGTTGGTGTATTCAGAATTTTTATGTATTCTGGAAGAAGCTTCAATATTGGTATGTGTGATCGATTTGAATTTATGGCCATTCATGTTTTTGCCATAAATTGGTATATATTACCTTTAGCATGTTCACTTTGGGGTTTTTTACGTTTTATGTTTTCTTAATTGGGTTTGGGACTCTCTTCTCCAATTTTACAATCACACACATATGCGCACCACACACAACTATATACATGTTTTATTCCCAGACTCAATATTTTTGACTTATATTTCCTTGCAGTTTTAAATTATTTTGTCCATACCAAGGGAATTTCCATATCTCTCTCTCATTCCATAGTTGACATAGAAAATATACTCTAATATTAAGATTGTTCTGAACAAAGCAATTTGTTATTTGGAGGAATAATTACAGATAATAAATCATATACAAATACTGTATAAAATTAATGAACATATGGGAAGGGAAAAATTTAAAAGGCAATTTCTTTTCTTTTCTTTTTTTAGAGAGAGAAAGAAGAAGCATGTGACTGAGCAAAGGGAGGAATGGGCATAGGGTGAGGAGAGAATTCTAAGCAGGCTCCATGTCCCAGCATGGAGCCCCGTGAAAGGAGCTCAATCCATGACCTGAGATCATGATCGAGCCAAAAATCAAGACCTGGACACTCCAACTGACTAGGGGTAACCGGGTGCTCCCATAAAGGATTCTTAATGATAGAGAACAAACTGAGAGTTGATGGAGGAGGTGGGGAGGGAGATGAGCTAAATGGGTGATGGTCATTAAGAAGGAAGCAATTTATGATGAGCCTGGTGTTATATATAAGTGATGAATCCTGCTAAATTCTACTCCACAAACCAATATTACACTATATGTTAACTACCTAGAATTTAAATAAAATTTTGGAAAAGTAATGTAAAATTCAATATTAGATGTAACATATTTGATTTTTAGATATATTTCATGCTTGAAAAGTGTTTTGGCTAGATTTTTGAAGTATACGCATTATACTATCTATAAATTTTGAGAAGCATATGATATTATAGATATTAAGGTTACATAGCCACTTGCAGAACTTTATGAATTCTGTGACTTTAGGCAATAAGCATTCATACATAGAACTTTATTCAACTGTGACATAGGGATTATCATAATAGTATCTATTCTAGAAAATACAAGAAATACTTTTTGTATTTTTATGTAACATGTCCAAAGCAGTTTCTGATGTATAATATATGTTCATGTTTTAGCTTTATTATTTTGGTTTTTATTTTTGTATTAAGAGTGATTAGAATACGAGTGTTGTGGGGTTGGAGCTGTATACACCAAAAACATTGCTGAAGTTCTAATTCCCAGCACCTCTAAATGACCTTATTTTGCAAATAAGGGTCTTTGCAGATATACTCAGTTCAAGATGAGGTCACACTGGTGGGGTGGATACAAATCCAATATAGCTGGTGATCATATAAAGAAGATGGCATGCAGACACAGAGGGAGAGAATATCATGTAACAAAGGCAAAGGTGGGGATCATATATTTATACAAGCCAAGAACAGCAAGTTTTGCGCCCCAACAAAGAAGCTAGGAGACAGGCATGGAATGGATTCTCCCAGAAGGAGCCAAACCTCTTGATGCCTTGATTTCGAAACTTCTCATCTCCAGAACACTGAGACAATACGTGATTTTGTTTTTAAGACATCTAGTTTGTGGTACTTTGTTACGACAGCCATCTAGTTTGTGGTACTATTGCACGACCTAGGAAATTAACAAACATGATATTTAAATGACAGTTTTAGTATAGGTGATAAAATTTAAGCAATAGTATACTTAGGTTATTTTCGACATGAGCAGATTTCAGTAGCTTAATTTTAAGCTCCTCTGTCTTATTTCAAAATGTGTAATTATTTTAGATACCTTAACTTTGTGACCTTGTATATTTTCATTGTTTTATGACTTCCAAAATAATTGGTGAAACACTGCACATTTAAAAAGAAGCTAGACTTGTTATAGAGTCAGTTCTAATTATTATCCCTGGAACTTATTTATGAAAAGAAATATTCACACTGTTTCTCACAAGAACTTTTTCACGTGTCAACAATCTTTTACAAAAGTAAATATATCAATCAAATAAATTTAGATATGTTCTCTACACCTGTTCTTGTAAAATGTGAGATTTATATTCAGGATATAGTCTTCTTTAATAATCAGCTCTTAGTAAAGAACTCTCATAGCTTTCATGGAGATTAGAGTTATCCTCATAAAAGAGAAGGTATTCAAGAGCATGCATACTCTATCATGACACTAGGATTCTTTGCAGGGAGCTGTGGATAGGGATGGTGACTAATTGCCAAACAGGCAGAAAAATGAAACCATTTTTCCTCAACTTTAGATATTCTACCTACTCCATACAGATTTCTTTGCAAATCAGAATTTACTGTGACATTGATTAGGCACTTGGCCACACACTCGTTAGCGGAGCTTATTCCCACATAACTTGCAGGGGCCAGCTGATACACATGTCTGGGGCTTTTGTTTTAGAAATATTAGAAATTTGAAGATTCTAAGAGCGGAACATTAAACCATGTGTGGAGGGCCCTGTGGTGCTGGATAGTTCAAATACCTGCCGAAGCCGACTGAGTCCTGTTTGGGAGTTTTTGAGAACTTTGTTTGATTGGATGAATCAATGGCCACCAGAGTGGCTCAATCTCTTATGTGGTTGCTCCCATTTTCACTCTCTGGCTCGTAAGAGCAGAAAAAGCACATTTCTATTTTCTAATCGGGTCAATACCAGTTCCATACCTCCTTATAGCCTCCATTCTCAATAGACTCAGCTGGAAAATACCAATAATTAGCTTCCTTACAAAGACTTACTTAAGTTATTCCGTTGTTAGAGTTGAATCTTAATAAGCAGAAATAGTTGACATTTAATTAGAGCTTTACCTTATGTGCTGGGTACTGTGCAGTGGCTTTACAGGTATTAATTCAAGTGCAACACCTTCAAAGCAAATATGAATTATTTTACCCTCAGTTTTAGATGGTGGCCTGGTGAAGAAGCTGAGAAGTATGCATTTCTGATTATCCATATAGTAAATGGCAAGAACCTGGATGCACTCAACTCATGTACGTCCAGAATCTGCATTTTGAACTATGAATTTATTTTATACTGACACATAATACGTTTTCTTCATTTTGTTACATTAATTTTTTCATTGTTGTATTTGCCTATGTGTAGAAAATACATATATCACAGGTGTACCCCTTGGTGAATTAGCACAAACTACCACATGAGTTCTCAGAGCTCAGTTCCCCTTCGAAAGCTCTCCCAACTGCTAATCACTCCCGTTCTCCAAAGCTAATTACTATCCCCAATTCTAACACCATAAATATATTTGCCTGTTACTTAAATTTATATAAATGGAACCTTAAATGCAGGTTAAGGGTGTGTGTTGGGATCTTTCCTCTCAACATTATGCTTGTGAGATTCATTCAAAGTGCTGGTGTAGTCATCATTAAATCATTTTTATTGCTAAACATTCTACCATTCAGTACTAAATTTACTTATTTAATTATTTAATTAGGAGACATGGGTTTTTTTCAGGTTGTTTTTTCTATTATAGGTAATTCTGCAATGAACATTCTTGTACAGTTGTTTTGTTGTCTGGGAGTAAAATTGTTGGGTGACAGGTTATGCATATGTTCAGTTTCAGTATAAACTGTCTAAATGATTTCCAAAAATTTTTAAACCAATTTACACTCCCATTGCCCAATCTTTATTTTTTTATTTTTATTTTTATTTTTTTTAAAACTCATGATCCTGAGATCCAAGATCTGAGCTGAGACTGAGATGCTTAACTGACTGAGCCACCCAAGTGCTTTAGCAGTTAATCTTTAAATTTAACTATTTTTGTAAGTGAAGAGTAATATTTCCCAGTTTTTACTTTGTTCCCTTGATGAATAATGGGTTTGAGCATGTTTTCAAATGTTTATTGACCAGCTGGATAACAACACATTTGTGATGTGCTTCATTCATGGTTTTTGTACTCTTTTTTGTTGTCATCCGTCTTGCATTTACTTATATGTAAGTCTTCTTTGAGGTAGAAAATATGACACCTATCTGATTATAAATTTTCTAACTGTCTTCCCTCACTTGGTGGTACATACTGTTCATTTTTCTAAATATTTCCTGTTGATACACTTCATGGGTAAGATATATTCTTTAAGACATATTTACATAACTAAAAGAATTGAATTGATAATAGATAGCCATAATATCAATTACTTGAGTATTATATATTTTCTACTTTTAACCACTTTCATTGATCAAATATGAAATTTTATTTCTGAATATTTATTTACTGTTTGTGAAATATCCAATGATTAATAATCAAGAACCAACTATAAATTCATCTTTGTGCTAATGTGGAAAAAGGAGATGTACGAATAAAATTCATTGTGCTATTTCCTGAACAACTCCTATTCCATACCAGAAGTCAAAGAGAACCATAAATCAAATAGAAATTTATGAACAAAAATAAAGGTGTTCATTCCTATCAAGCAATTGTAAATTTTGATCCTAATAAATTTGATTCAACTCACTTAAGCATATGGTGAGCAGCCATTTCATGCAACTATATGATAGATGTGATATTGCAATGATTTAAAGAAAGGTTTGTGGGTGCTGACTTGGATCTATTTATCAAAAAGCTCAACTGAGGTGGGAAACAAGGAACTTCCCGAAATAAATCTTATTATTAAGATTAGTAATCTGAGGAAAGATTTCATTGAGGAAGTGAAAGTCGAGTTGGACTCAACTCATGAGAAAGAATGTGGTTTTACAAACAGGCACAAGGTGATTTCTAGTGAGCACAGGATACAGCAGATTTGATACCTGAATTAGTAAGTTTTCATGCAGTGTTGGAAAATAGGAGATAAGGTTTTATAAAAGGCTCTCCTCTTCACGGTAGATTTGAAAACTGGCAATAATGATTTTTAAGGCTGTGGTAAAGATATTTTGTCACCTCACTAGATAAAGTTACTGAACTAAAATGATTGCTTTCATAAAACATCTCAGACACACATTGATTAAAATCAAAATTGTCATAGACGCATGCTCCTTGTTAAAATCTTGGTTCATTCTGCAGAATTCCAGCTACACATCTTTGTGAAGTTTAGTAGATTAGGCATTCTAAATATGTGTTGGTTAGATCTTCTCAACCTTAAGATTGGTCAAATTTGGCTTTTACTTGCTATTTCTTAATGCACAAAGCTATGAACTAAATTGAAAAATTATACTTGTGTAAAAATCTAAAATATTCTGTTGTCTTTCTCATGTTAAAATTAGTTCCATGAAGAAATACTCTTGGGTAATATCTGAGGTCTATGTCATTCACTCATTCTTCCTGAGCAAACCTAAAATTTTTCCAATTTATAATTTTTCTCAAAATAAAGATCATTAAAAGAAATCTGCAGTACTATTTTCCCACTTAGTAATATTTTGGTGTTATGCCCTCTACCTATTTCTTGAGGTCACAGAAAGTAATTTCAAAAACCTAATCTATATGTACTGTAAATATGCACGTATGAACATGGCTCCTCAATCACAAATATCTGCTTTAATCAGGCCTACAGAAATAATTCCCCTCATTCCTTAGTTTCATAAAAGTAACAGCTCTCTTAGCAAGAGCCTATTTTGCACTCGTCTAAATGGTGTGTCAGCTAACTAAAAGCAAATCTCTCAAGTTTCAAAAATTTTCTGCTCACTTTAAAAGATTTATTTGCATTTTTCTTTCATCATAATCATTATTTTTATTTAAATAGAAAGTTTGGTAGTAGCCTTAAATCTGCCTCTGTGAGTGGGTTCTTATTGCTAAAGAAGAATGGGGAAATAATTTTGTATGGTTAAGTAAAATCACCGCACTGTACTAATTTTCCTGATAATTATTAGGATTGAAGATTTAATATTAAAAAATAAAAATAATATCAGATGGCTTTGATGATGATTTTATTGAAAAACTTTATGTTGTCAAAAGCTTTTCTAAACAAAATTAAAAATTAAATTATGTTAAGAAAAACTGACAGATTTCACAACATAACAACTAAATCAATTTTGTGTAGAAAGACTAACATTGGGCCGCCTGGGTTTGGCACATTGGTTAAGCATCGGACTCTTGATTTCAAGCTCAGGTCATGATCTCAGGGTCATGAGATCAAGCCCTGCATCCCAGCTCCATGCCCTGCATGGAGTCTGTTTGAGGGTCTTTTTCCCTCTCCTTCTGCCCCCTCCAGCTCCTCTGCCCTTCTAGTCATGCTTTTTCTCTCTTTCTCTCTCTAAAATGGATAAAATAAAGCATTTTTTAAAAAAAGAAAAAACTAACATTAATAAAGTAAAAAGCAAAAATAAACAAATGAGTACCTGGAGAGAAATTATAATGGAATATTTCTCCAGTTTAAAATAAAAGCTAATAACAAAGAAAAGAACACTCCATAATATATTTATAGAAAAAATATATAAATCAGTAGTTAGAAAAATAATTAGAATAGTGCAACCTCACTAATAATAAATCAAAAAATAAAAATTACATTTTTATTTATTAGAGTTAATAGTTTAAGTTTCACATTAATTAACTTACTGAATTTTCACTACACATATAAACCTTAAAAACACAATAAATCATGATATCTACTGCTTCATAATAAGCTAATCTTCTAAATAATAATGCAAATCCATGCAATATTCTACTAATTATGTCCATTGTCTTTTTTAAATTTTTATTTAAAGTCTAGTTGACATATAGTGTAATATTGGTTTTCAGAGAAGAGTAGAATTTAGTGATTCATCACTTATATAACACCTAATGCTCAACACAGATTGCCCTCCTGAATACCCATCACCCATTTAGCCCATCCCTTGCCCTTCCCCTCCATCAACCCTCAATTTGTTCTCTAGAGTAAAAAGATTCTCTTATGGTTTGCTTCTCTCTCTCTCTCTCTCTCTCTCCTCTCTCTCTCTCTCTCTTTTTTACCCCCTACCACTATGTTCATCTGTTTTGCTTCTTAAGTTCCATATGAGTGAGATCAAATGGTATTTGTAACTCTGACTAATTTCACTTAGCATAATAAACTCTGGCTCCATCCATATCATCTCATTATAAATGGCAAAGTTTCATTGCTTTTTAATGACTAATATTCCATTGCTTATACTATACCACACCTTCTCTATCCATTCATCAGTTGATGGACATTTGTACTCTTTCCAAAGGTATAGACTTATTCATTTACACGTGCTGCTTTATCTGAATGTCATACAGGCATCCACTTCTGAAAAGATGCGTGTTTTTGTGTCTGCTTTTTGGATTATTAAATAGTGTAATTGCTGGATCATGGGGTAGTTCCTATTTTAATTTTTGAGAACACTGTGCTCCACTACATTTTCAGAGTGTGACCAGCATTCCAAGCACATTTGCTCTAACAAATGGTTTGGGGGCCTTAAGTGGCCAAAGGCATATGATCTTCGAATTTGAAGTATGTGGCAAACCAGATTTGTACCCGTGATATCTTTATTTGAAAAATAACTTCATGATAAAACTTTTTATACATTTCTTTCAAATGTAGATATAAACATAACTTGAATAATGCCTGTTATCTTCATTTTTACAGGCCACGCTTTCCATGGGTGTGGAACCAGGTGAACTCATTGAGTTTTATATAATTTTGTACAAGGCTATTTTACCACGCCATGTGAACACACATACATTTTTTTAAGATCATATTCTTTTTGATTTCAAGAACTTAATTGCTATAGCTATGTGATTTTCTTTATACTTTGGCTGCTATTTTTTGTTGCTGGAAGCCAGAATTCATTGATTGCTGGTTCTCACTTGAATCTTGTGTAAGCTTTCAATGACTAAATATGAGACATACCATGATGAAATCCTTTGTCAAATATGTGTAAATTTCTATTATTTTCCAGTGAAACACAATCAGAATACTATCATTATTATAGAGAAAGATTGTGAAATTTACAGCCACTTTGGATGCTCTGCAGGTATATATCAGCATTTCTATTTCTTTGAGAGCCGGAGGGCTCATTTTTAGCGGCAGATCGCTCTGCTGATCTACCAGAGGCTTGGCTACGAGCCACGCAGCAC
>NW_024423344.1:57761353-57803361 GCF_017311325.1 Ursus maritimus | reverse complement strand
AAGAAACAAATAAACAAATCATAAAATGGGTAGAAGATATGAATAGACACTTTTCCAATGATGACATACAAATGGCTAATAGACACATGAAAAAATGTTCAAAATTATTAGCCATCAGGGGAATTCAAATCAAAACCACACTGAGATACCACCTTATGCCAGTTAGAATGGCAAAAATTGACAAGGCAAGAAACAACAATTGTTGGAGAGGATGTGGAGAAAGGGAATCCCTCTTACATTGTTGCTGGGAATGCAAGTTGGTACAGCCACTCTGGAAAACAGTGTGGAGGTCCCTTAAGAAGTTAAAAATTGAGCTACTGTATGATCCAGCAATTGCACTACTGGGTGTTTACCCCAAAGATACAGACGTAGTGAAGAGAAGGGCTATATGCACCCCATTGTTCATAGCAGCATTGTCCACAATAGCTAAATTGTGGAAGGAATCGAGATGCCCTTCAACAGATGACTGGTTTAAGAAGATGTGGTCCAATTATGCAATGGAATATTACTCAGCTATCAAAAAGAACGATTTCTCAACATTTGCTACAACATGGACGGCACTGGAGGAGATAATGCTAAGTGAAATAAGTCAAGCAGAGAAAGATAATTATCATATGGTTTCTCTCATCTATGGAACATAAGAACTAGGAAGATCGGTAGGAGGAGAAAGGGAAGAAGAAGGGGGGGTAATCAGAAGGGGGAATGAAGCATGAGAGACTATGGACTCTGGGAAACAAACTGAGGGCTTCAGAGGGGAGAGGGGTGGGGGAATGGGATAGGCTGGTGATAGGTATTAAGGAGGGCACGTATTGCGTGGTGCACTGGGTGTATACGCAACTAATGAATCATGGAACTTTACATCAAAAACCAGGGATGTACTGTATGGTGACTAACATAATATAATAAAAAAATATTATTATTAAAAAAAAAGAAATTCAGTGATTGTAAACAACACGCGTTATGATGTCAGCTATACTCTAAATGGTTCTGAAAAGGCTCTTAGTAGCTCTGACACTTAGTCTGGCATCAATCACAATAACAAACTTGCTTCTGGTGACTATTCCTCTTTCCCATTCCTGGTGCATACTGAGTAAAGGATTAAAATAAATCTTCACTATTTCTAGGAATGTTTTAGAGATGGCTTAATTCTCATCGGCATAAGGGGTTTGTCTCTGAGTAACTGTGCAGCCAGGCAGGAGGACAGAATGGGGGTGAGCCTGCATCATGCAGAATGGAAGAACGGAAGCTGGACATCACTTGCTGTGCATGTGTTGGGAACTTTGGGAAAATTTTCTTCACTAAGTCTCAGTTTCCACTGATGAAAACCAAGAGGTTCAAATGACTCTCAGAGGTTATTTATAAATATAAAATATTTAAAAAATTGTAAAGTACTTAGCATAAAGTCTGGTACACAGAAAATATGCAATACATGGTGACTAATTATTGACCACCAGACTCCCAACATAAACCTCATGTTTCCCAAAAGCAGTCTTATGATGAATTAGGTGATAGAAGGTAGTCAATACCTTTTTATCCTAAGAGGAACCATAGGGTTATGGGGCTCAGAACTCATATTCAAACTTGTAAATTAGGTTACAAGCTCTTCACAGTCAGGGACAAAGCCTTATTTGATTTCCTCATCCCTAGTGCCTAGCAAAGTGCCTAGTAAACAGTAGATGCAATAAATATTTGATGAATGCAGCTATTAAAATGGAAAAGGAAGATCCAAAACACACTTTCTGACCATCAATTGTGGCAAGTGGGAATACACCAATTTAGATAACTTTAGTTGTTAAATGAGAAGCAAGTCTGAAGGGCTTGACACAGCTGGCTTTGAATTGAGCTGTGATACTCTTTAGTCCATTGGGGAACTGAAATAATCATGCTGGGCTGACGAGTTCTCAGAACACTTCTACCAAAAGTAGCTATTATATATCATGGCCTAATCGCTATGGTTTTTCTGCAAGCATCTTTTCCACGATATTGTACAATGATTTTTTTTATAAAAGTAGAAGTATTCTTTCTCAATGCATATAACAAACAAAAAAACCTCATTTTAATTCTTAGCAATGAGAAAAAAAATGCACAATTTTTCATCAGAAGAATCAGTAACTTACTAGGATCACTTATATATAATGTTGCCTAGGCAGATAAATATATTAGATGTTATAAAATTGTTTAAAGAGAGAAACATTACAACTGCTATTTTAAAATGCAAATTTTTTTTAATCAGAATGTGGGGGATTAAAAAGAAATTAAAGCAAGTCTGATCAAACTACCATGCTTCAGATAAGTGTTTCTGCCTAAAGGAAATATTAAATCTTTAAGAAATGTGAGGTCAAAACTATTTTCATAATAATACTAAAACAATATTTGCCTTGTCCATGGTGCTGACATTTACACTGATGGTGTAAAGGCAGTGATCACACCATCATCACAAATAAAATCAATACATGTTAAATGTCCCCTGTGAAGTACTAAAATTATTAAGTTATACAAATCCTGGATCCTGAGTACACATCTTTACTTTTTTAATATTGGATGTGACAAAAATGTGTCAATACAGAATGCATTTCTCCTGCATACTGAAATATGATAAATATTTGTATTCTTAACAATATATTTCTGCACTCAGTATCTTCATGTTTTTTTGAGAATTGTTGCATCTACATTGAATGGGAATATTGATCTGTAGGTTCTTTTTTTTTTCTTAATTTTTTTTTTGTTCTGTATTTTTGGGGTTCTGTTATCAGGATATTACTTACGTTCCCATTCTGTTCATAATCACAATAATTTAAATTAAGAAATAAAATTATTTTCCTTTCGGAGACTGCATCTTGGGCTGAGAAAGTATGTGACACTACTTCTGACATAATTACTAAGCCCTAGATACGCAAACCTACTTCTGCAGGATCCTGAGAAATCCTCACAGGAGCTCACCTGGAGTTTTCTGTGAAGTCCCTGGTGCTTTCTCCTTTCATTTTTTATTTGTTTGTTTTATTTTGTTTTGTTTTCCATTCTGTATTTGTTTCATTTTGGGAGATTTCTATTGCTCTCATTACGATTTGTTTTTTTCTCCAGTATATAATCTCCTGCTAACACCTGTATTAGTTTTCATAGGCTGTTGTATTACATTAACATAATCCAAGTGGCTTAAAACAGTGGACTTTTAATTTGCCACAGTTCTGGAGGCCAGAATCCAAAATCAAGGTGTCAGCAGGGCCACACTGCCCCTGGAGGCTCTACAGAATTATTCCCTTCCTCTTTCAGTTTCAAGGAGCTGTGGGCATTCTTTGGCTTGTGACTGCATCTCTCCTTCTTCCTAACGCCACCTTCTCTTCTATGTGTTGCTTACAAGGACTCTTGTCACTGGATTTCGTACAACCTAGATGACTGCCTCAAGATCCTTAATTACAGATGTAATTGACGTTACCTTATTTTTACAAATGAGGTAACATTCACAGTGTCCAAGGACTAGGGTGTGGACACATCATTTTGGGAGCCACCATTTAGTCCACTACCATCCCATCCAGTCTATTTATCATCTCTAGAAATGTGATGATTCTTTATTGTAATTTCTACATGCCTATTTAATATATACCTTTTCCTTTTTGAGTATAAGGAATAGAGTTATAAGAGTTTTTAAATGACTTTTCCTAATAATTGTATCATTTATGTCATTTCTGTGTCTTTCTTTGATTTTTTTAACCTCATTATGAGTCACATTTTTCTGTTTCTCTGCATGTGCAGTAATTTTTGATTGAATGACAGTTATTTTCAATTTTAGCTTTTTGAGCACTGGATATATTGTATCCTATAAATACTCTAGAGCTTTGTTCTGGGATATGATTATGTTATTTAAATTTAATTTGATAATGTTAGGCTTACTTTTAATCCTTGTTTGTCTAGGACCGTTTTGTTTTACTAATGAGGCAATATCTCTCTGAGTATTCTATCTAATACTGTATGAATCAGGAGATTCTCTACTCTGGCTATAACAGACATGAACTATTCCTGATCCTGAATGATCCATAGTGCCTCTCAAGTTTCTGGGTGCTTCTTAGCCTGGTTGTTATGGACCGAGGTGTGTACCTCAAAATTCACGTATTGAATCTTTAACACACAATGTGACTGTTTTTGGAGACAGAGCCTTTAAACAGAAAATTAATGTTAAATGAGCTCATAAAGGTGAAGCTCTAACCCAATATGCATAGTATCTTTCTAAGAAGAGGAGGGGACACCAGAGATTTGTGTGCTCAGAGAGAAGGCCGTGTGAGGACACTGCAGGACGGCAGCTGTCTGCAAACCAAAGAAAGAGGCCTCAGGAGAAACTAAACTAGAGGATTTCCAGCCTCTAAAACTGTCAGAAATAAATTTCTGCTCTCTGAACCACCCATTCTGTGGCATTTTGTTATGGCAGACTTAGTAGATTAATTCACTGGCCTTGTCCACTTTCCACTTACAGGGAACCAACCCCTACAGACCCGGGCAGCTCTAGCTTTGTGTGGCTCTCTCTTCTCTCTGTTGCTTTTCCCTGTGAACTCTCACTGCCTTAAACTCCTTGGACTTCCAGCTCTGTTCTCTGACGGGCGGACTCAACAGTGTACACACCAAGTGGACTTAATTTAACTTCTAAATCCAATGCATTTCCAAACCTAATTCAAAAAGAGTTATTCTCAGAAATTAACAAGGCTATTTTAAAGTGCATTCTGGCAAAATAATGAAATAATAATCTTAGAATACTTAGGGAGGGCAGTAAAAGGTTGGAGCTGTTAGACCCCTGCACTTCAAAGTTCTGCGTGATCCTCTCTTGATACCTGTCACCATGGAATTTCTCCTTTTCAAGCCCAATATTATATTTTCATTATATAGTATATGTATTTTTTAACCATAAATTTATGCCATTTTTCCTGAAGAAAAACTTATGTTAGGTCAGCCTTCCACATGACTCAGTACTAATGGCAAATTTTCAGATTACATATTATATTACATTTCATATACACATATATCTATAAATGTATATATAAAAGTGAATATATATAGTTATATATGTATCCACTACCATCAGTTATAGCTTTGGCAAATCTATGCAATATCTTACTGATGCTGTGCAATTACATGTCAAGATTTAACTCAGATTTTTCTGTCTCCTCTAAATACTTCATAATGTTATTATTTGAGGGTTTCTATTAGCTGCCTTTTACCCATAAATAGTAATAGTATATGAAATTGCTTAAGATCAAAATACGAGAAAAATAACTTTTAAAATCCTGAAACTGTCTTGTAATCACAAAAAATTATTTTTTATTCAATTATTATTGTCATCAGTATTATCTACTAATATTTATGAGAGTGTGGCATTATGCATACTCTGTGTGACAGATGTGAACTTTTTGCTCTCAGATACTTCCTATGCCCTATTATCTGTTCTGCTTAACAGCCCAGTGGGGATGACTCTAGAGGCCATGTGTCCCAGGGCATTTCCTGGTAGCCCAGGCTAACTCATTTCTGCCTGGGTTTGTTCAATGTGAAGTGCTGGTAGGATGTTAGAGCATGAAAAGATAAGAAAAGCTTGTTATTTTCTCTTCTTTGTATCTAGCAGATTCTTGTCATCACTGCCTCTTATCTGTAACTAGCAGATCTCCAAGCAGATCTTTGTAAATGAAGCTTTTGACTTTTGGATCTGTCCTCTGAGCTCCAGCAATATCACTTCCATCACATATGAAACCAATTATCTACATTAAATTCCCATTGTTTTAAATACTTAGGGTGGTTTATCTCATCCTGGATATATTGTCACTAAAATATATTATAAAATCCTCATTAGAATATTAATTTTTTACATTTTTCCCTAAGGAACTGGGTAAGCTTAAATTGATAAATTAGTATAATAGAATGGTCCATAATATCTCAATGAGTCGAGAGCTTTTACCCTCAAGAAGAATATGAAAATGGGTGATATTAACTGGTTCAATCATGTGAAATATTAAGGAAGAGGACAACAGTCAGCTGTTAATAATCTCAATACAGAGTTGAATAAGAAAAAAACATTCAAAGTGTTTCAGAATGAGCAAACAGCTACTAGCAAAATAAACCAATTTAGAAGGAATTGTAATGGAAAATCAGAATGCCTGATAGGATAGAGCTTTTATATTGTGTACAGATACATACCAGAAAAAAAACCCATCTTATGGAAGTTGGAGAAATTTGTTATGAAGGCATATCAGAGCAGCTAAAGATATGGTGAAAAATACCAGTTAACAATTGGCATATAGCAAATTTAGGTGTTTATATTAACAGATCAAATCAGGGGCATACAATGTAATGCTTTAAGTGATTGTGAGAACATAAAATCCAATTTGTTCACTTTATTAAAAACTTAAAAACTTTTAAAATATCAGGTGATCTGAAATCTACATTTTAATGTGCAAACTCAATCTAGAGGTCACATATTTGCCTCTTAGTCCTCTGTTTATTCAACTATTTGTCTATTTCCAAAAGGGTTATAAACAAGTCAGTTTTAATTGGCATATTGTAAAGGTTTTGTGATTATTGAAAATACACCTGAAAAACACAGTGGCTATTTATTTACTTAATTTATATAATAAATTCAATGAAAAATCCATTATACCATAAATACTGTGACTTAGTAAAATTTCTTGTCCCAATTCTCCTAAAGTTGCTGGAAGATAGTCTGTGTAAACATAAGTAAACCAATGCTACTGAACAGTATTAAATGACCATAGTAGATCATTCTGGTTTACTTGTAGAGTAAGCTAACTAGGATGGAGCTACTCCCTTTTTTTGGAGGTCAGGCACATTCTTTCACTTCTAATGGTATTAATGGCTTTCTCCTCTGTAACGAGAATGGTTGCCACTTCCCATGCACCTCAAATTCTCCAAGTCTGGGAAGCTGGATTTTTCTTGACAACTCCTAGAAATACCTCAACACTTAGTGCCCAAGAATTCTGTTAAGCTTCTGATAGACAAGGTTGCTCTCTTGCCTGCCCCGTAAGAAGGGAGAACAGTGGTATGGAGAGATATTCCTTTCCAATGAATTCATGCCTCTTTGGGATGAAAAATGGATTGGAAGACCTGTAACCTCTATTACCCTGGGCCCAATAAAGCCTATTCTCTAAACAAACTGTATGATATTCAGGAAGGTATTTGACTTTACTTCCATGACCCTGATTTGAGGAATAATATAAAATAACTTACAGTAGAGGTACTATGTAAACGTATTATTACAAACATGGAATTCGGGGGCTTTGTAATGGTAACAGTTGGGAATCATTCCAGGTTGTAGGAGGGACATTTAAAGAGTGTCGATATATGCTAATGTGTTGAGTTGCTGGCTCAAAGGTGGTCAATATTGTGCCATTGAGAATTGATGGAAAAGGATCTGCCAATATTTCAGTAGCAAATACAAACTCAACCTTTCAGGAAAGTCAAAAGGGCATTAGAAAAAGAGAGGAAGACCTAAAGTTCAAGAAAAACTAGATCCTTTTGGCAAATTAGTAAGGGACTTAATATTTATACTGGAAATATTAGAAATAGGATACAGGGATGAAATTGATCATAGGAAGGAAGCAAATGGAAAATTACAACAGAATAAAGTTAAAGAGGATGTCTGTCCTAAAGCTGAGTCACCAGGTCTTTTAGTCTAAGTTGTTTAATATACCTCCCACTAGTATCACAGCTTCCTTAGTCTCTGTAATATGCCTATACTTATACAGGTAATAAAGGATATTTGGATATTTAATATGGCTATATTGCAGAGTTAGGAATTTAGTAGGTCAAGGTTTTAAAGGGGCTAGAGTTAACTTGATGCAATTTTTTTTCCCCGAACCATGGCCACGAACCACCTGTGCCAGAATCACCTGGGGGGTGGTTATAGTATCTATCATTGCACCTTTCAAATCCATTAAATTGAAAAAGAATTCTTGGAGTGGGTCATGGCAATCTGCATTCTTAGCCGGCTTCTCAGGTGACTCTTATGTCTAATAAAATTGAAGGCCCTTAGACCTGAGCAGATGTTATTAATTGGACAGTTGACTAAACACAGGGCATGTTTCTAAAGAAAGGTATGAGATATCAATCAGAGATATCTTTAAATATAGGATTTAAAACATCTGCTCCAAGTAGATAAGCATAACTGTGCCTGGAGGTGACCTTCAGTTCTGAGATTCTATATTTTTTTCTTCTAAAATAGAATTAGAATTAATCACCTCTCACTGAGTGGGTGCTAGGTCTCAGTATTTCAACTATTTTCCCCTTCCACATAATTTTGTTTATGAGTGATCAAAACTAAGCAGCTTTAAAAACACATTTCACTCATTCTAATAAATGATCCTCATGTATATACAATATCCTTGTTTGGAACCCAAGTTGCAATTCATTTATAAAACCATAATTAATACATGCCAGGTGTCTAATTATTTGATAAAAGCTCAAACAGCTCCCAGTACAGTCACAAGACTGTCTCCTATTTTTTAGATTTTATCTTTTGACCATGTTACCTGATGTGCTTCTTGTTAACTGCATATATTTCAAAAGGACTATGTATTCAGAGCTTCAAAACTTGAGAAGCATGGGCATCTCTGGCTTTCTGGTACACCTGACTGGCTTGTCTACATAAAAATAACTTTAAAATGAACCATGAGAGAATTTTTGTAGAACAAGAGAAGTTAAGAATGTTTAAAAATAGGGAAAATATATTCTAATCATGGCAGAAAATTACTAATTCTACACTGATTTTTTTTCTTTTTTTTTTAAAGATTTTATTTATTGATTTGACAGAGAGAGACAGCCAGTAAGAGAGGGAACACAAGCAGGGGGAGTGAGAGAGGAAGAAGCAGGCTCCCAGCGGAGGAGCCTGATGTGGGGCTCGATCCCAGAATGCCGGGATCACGCCCTGAGCCAAAGGCAGACGCTTAACGACTGAGCCACCCAGGCGCCCCTCTACACTGATTTTTCATATGTATTTATATTTGTTTTTCAAGCCACTCATCTTTAACATCTACTGACAAGAATAATTAAAAAAACAACCAAACAACAACAACAACAACAACAACACACACACACAAGTGGCCCTCTTCCAGGGGGACAATTCTACAATTATTACTCAGTTTACTTTAGTACAAGGAAACTAAGCAGGACACTTATGGCTGTTTCCCGTTTCAATGATGGTAAGATCTACTCTGTTTTCAGATGAGATTAAACCAACTCAGGATCTTGGCTCATGAGTCAAACCTGTTGAGGAGGGAAATTTATTTTAATGTAATATCCTTCAGGAAAAACAGAAAAAAATTGTAGTATGACTAAAGACAACAAATGCTTTTATGGAGACTGTAAACTCTAAAAATTTTCCATTAAAAATTAGGAAACTAGATTCACATTTTGCATTGGTTCTTTGAGAAGAAGGAATAAGTTATAATTTTAAGTGAGGGGCTTTGCAAAATATTTTCATTAATATCTCCAGTGACACTGATCCTTAGATAATGACAAAAGAATCGGCCATCACCAGAAATGACACAGAACAGCAAGCAGAGAACAGTCTCATATCAAAATGTCTTCTCAGATTTTGGTTGAAATAAGACATTGTTTTCATTAGTAAAGGCCCCTGTTTTGAAGTGCACAATGTATTGCTTGCTGATTTGGATTTGACACTACCTTGGTCAGTTACTGAAGAAATTCAATTTCATTCCAAATCAGTGTGACATACAATTTTAAGCATTTCCTTTTCTGTCTGCGGATTTTAAGAATGTAATCTCTTATGTTGGATGTATTCAGATTTTTTATGTATTCTGGAAGAAGCTTCAATGTTGGTATGTGTGATCGATTGAATTTATGGCCATTCATGTTTTATTACATAAATTGGTATATATTACCTTTATGTTCACTTTGGGTTTTACGTTTTATGTTTTCTTAATTGGGTTTGGGACTCTCTTCTCCAATTTTACAATCACACACATATGCATACACACACAACTATATACATGTTTTATTCCCAGACTCAATATTTTTGACTTATATTTCCTTGCAGTTTTAAATTATTTGTCCATACCAGAAATTTCTCTCTCTCTCTCATTCCATAGTTGACATAGAAAATATACTCTAATATTAAGATTGTTCTGAACAAAACAGTGTTATTTAGGAGGAATAATTACAGATAATAAATCATATACAAATACTGTATAAAAATTAATGAACATATGGGAAGGGAAAAATTTAAAAAAGAGAGCAATTTCTTTTCTTTTTTCTTTTTTTTTTTTAGAGAGAGAAAGAAAGAGAGCATGTGACTGAGCAGGGAGGAATGGGCATAGGGTGAGGGAGAGAGAGAATTCTAAGCAGGCTCCATGTCCAGCATGGAGCCCCACATGGGGCTCAATCCCATGACCCTGAGATCATGATCCGAGCCAAAATCAAGACCTGGACACTCAACTGACTGAGTCACCCAGGTGCTCCCATAAGGGATTCTTAATGATAGAGAACAAACTGAGAGTTGATGGAGGGAGGTGGGAGGGAGATGAGCTAAATGGGTGATGGTCATTAAGAAGAGCAATTTATGATGAGCCCTGGTGTTATATATAAGTGATGAATCACTAAATTCTACTCCTAAAACCAATATTACACTATATGTTAACTACCTAGAATTTAAATAAAAATTTTGGGAAAAGTAATGTAAAATTCAATATTAGATGTAACATATTTGATTTTTTAGATATATTTCATGCTTAGAAAAGTGTTTGGCTAGATTTTGGTATACGCATTATGCTATCTATAAATTTTGAGAAGCATATGATATAGATATTAAGGTTATAGCCATTGCAGAACTTTATGAATTCTGTGACTTTAGGCAATAAGCATTCATACATAGAACTTTATTCAACTGTGACATAGGGATTATCATAATAATATCTATTCTAGAAAATACAAGAAATACTTTGTATTTTATGTAACATGTCCAAAGCAGTTTCTGATGTATAATATATGTTCATGTTTTAACTGTTATTTTGGTTTTATTTTTTATTAGGTGATTAGAATACAGTGTTGTGGGTTGAATTGTATACACCAAAAACATTGCTGAAGTTCTAATTCCCAGCACCTCTAAATATGACCTTATTTGCAAATAGGGTCTTTGCAGATATACTCAGTTCAAGATGAGGTCACACTGAATTAGGGTGGATACAAATCCAATATAACTGGTGTCCTTATAAAAAGAGAAGATGGCATGCAGACACAGAAGGAGAGAATATCATGTAATGACAAAGGCAAAGATTGGGGTCATATATTTATACAAGCCAAAGAACAGCAAGTTTTGCGCTAACTGCAAGAAGCTAGGAGACAGGCATGGAATGGATTCTCCCAGAAGGAGCCAAACCTCTTGATGCCTTGATTTCAAACTTCTCATCTCCAGAACACTGAGACAATACGTGATTTTGTTTTAAGACATCTAGTTTGTGGTACTTTGTTACGACAGCCATCTAGTTTGTGGTACTTTGTTACGACCTAGGAAATTAACAAACATGATATTTAAATGACAGTTTTTAGTATAGGTGATAAAATTTAAGCAATAGTATACTTAGGTTGTACAAACATGAGCAGATTTCAGTAGCTTAATTTTAAGCTCCTCTGTCTTATTTCAAAATGTAAGCAATTCTTTAGACCTTAACTTTGTGACCTTGTATATTTTCATTGTTTTTATGACTTCAAAATAATTGGTGAAACACTGCATTTAAAAAGAAGCTAGACTTGTTATAGAGTCAGTTCTAATTATTATCTGGAACTTATTATGAAAGAAATATTCACACTGTTTCTCACAGAACTTTTCACATTGTCAACAATCTTTTACAAAAGTAAATATATCAATCAAATAAATTTAGATATGTTCTCTACACCTGTTCTTGTAAAACGTGAGATTTATATTCAGGATATAGTCTTCTTTAATAATCAGCTCTTAGTAAAGAACTCTCATAGCTTTTTCATGGAGATTAGAGTTATCCTCCCATAAAAAGAGAAGGTATTCAAGAGCATGCATACTCTATCATGAGCACTAGGATTCTTTGCAGGGAGCTGTGGATAGGGATGGTGACTAATTGCCAAACAGGCAGAAAATGAAACCATTTTTCCTCAACTTTAGATATTCTACCTACTCCATACAGATTTCTTTGCACAAATCAGTACATGTGACATTGATTAGGCACTTGGCCACACACTCGTTGGCAGAACCAACTACATAACTTGCAGGGCCAGCTGATACATGAAAATGCAGGGACTTTTGTTTAAAAATTATTAAGAATTTGAAGATTCTAAGAGCGGAACATTAAACCATGTGTGGGGCCCTGTGGTGCTGGATAGTTCAAATACCTGTGAAGCCAGTAGTCCTGTTTGGGGAGTTTTTGAGAACTTTGTTTGATTGGATGAATCAATGGCCACCAGAGTGGCTCCAATCTCTTATGTGGTTATCCCATTTTCACTCTCTGGCTCGTAAGAGCAGAAAAAGCATTTCTATTTTCTAATCCAGTTAATGCCAGTTCCATACCCTCCTTATAGCCTCCATTCTCCAATAGACTCAGCTGGAGAAGAAATACCAACCAATTAGCTTCCTTACAAAGACTTACTTAAGTTATTCCGTTGTTAGAGTTGAATCTTAATAAGCAGAAATAGTTGACATTTAATTAGAGCTTTATATGTGCTGGGTACTGTGCAGTGGCTTTACAGGTATTAATTCATTTAACCTTCAAAACAAATATGAATTATTTTACCCTCGGTTTTAGATGGTGACACAGGTGAAGAAGCTGAGAAGTATGCATTTCTGATTATCCATATAGTAAATGGCAGAACCTGGATGCACTCAACTCATAATGCATCCAGAATCTGCATTTTGAACTATGAGGTTATTTTATACTGACACATAATACGTTTTTCTTCATTTTGTTACATTAATTTTTTCATTGTTGTGTTGCCTATGTGTAGAAAAAAGTACATATATCACAGGTGTACCCCTTGGTGAATTAGCACAAACTACCACATGAGTTCAGAGCTCAGTTCCCCCTTCGAAAGCTCTCCCAACTGCTAATCACTCCCGTTCTCCAAAGCTAATTACTATCCCCAATTCTAACACCATAAATATATTTGCCTGTTACTTAAATTTATATAAATGGAACCATGCAGTTAGGAGTGTGTATTTGGGGATCTTTCTCTCAACATTATGCTTGTGAGATTCATTCAAAGTGCTGGTGTAGTGTCATTAAATCATTTTTATTGCTAAACATTCTACCATTCAGTACTAAATTTACTTATTTAATTATTGTTAGAGACATGGGTTTTTTTCAGGTTGTTTTTCTATTATGGGTAATTCTGCAATGAACATTCTTGTACAGTTGTTTTGTTGTCCTGGGAGTAAAATTGTTGGGTGACAGGTTATGCATATGTTCAGTTTCAGTATAAACTGTCTAAATGATTTCCAAAAATTTTAAACCAATTTACACTCCCATTAGCAATCTTTATTTTTTATTTTTATTTTTATTTTTTTAAAACTCATGATCCTGAGATCAAGATCTGAGCTGAGACTGAGATGCTTAACTGACTGAGCCACCCAAGTGCCCCTAGCAGTTAATCTTTAAATTTAACTATTTTTGTAAGTGAAGAGTAATATTTCCCAGTTTTTACTTTGCATTCCCTTGATGAATAATGGGTTTGAGCATGTTTTCAAATGTTTATTGACCAGCTGGATAACAACATTTGTGATGTGCTTGTTCATGGTTTTTGTACTCTTTTTGTTGTCATCCGTCTTGCATTTACTTATATGTAAGTCTTCTTTATGAGGTAGAAATATGACACCTATGTTAGTTATAAATTTTCTAACTATCTTCCCTCACTTGGTGGTATGCTATTCATTTTCTAAATATTTCCTGTTGATACACTTCATAAGGTAAGATATATTAAGACATATTTACATAACCTAAAATTGAATTGATAATAGATAGCCATAATATCAATTACTTGAGTATTATATATTTTTTCTACTTTAACCATATCTTGAATCAAATGTGTTTATTTCTGAATATTTATTTACTGTTTGGTAATTCTCCAATGATTAATAATCAAGAACCAACTATAAATTCATCTTTGTGCTAATGTGGAAAAAAGGAGATAATACACGGAATAAAATTCATTGCGTATTTCCCTGAACAACTCCTATTCCATACCAGAAGTCAAGAGAACCATAAATCAAATAGAGGTGAACAAAATAAAGGTGTTCATTATATCAAGCAATTGTAAATTTTTGATCCTATTAAAATTTGATTCAACTCATAAGCATATGGTGAGCAGCCATTTCATGCAACGCTATATGATAGATGTGATATTGCAATTTAAAAGAAAGGTTTGTGGGTGCTAAGCAAGGATCTATTTATCAAAAGCTCAACTGAGGTGGGAAACAAGACTTCAAGTAATCTTATTATTAAGATTAAGTAATCTGAGAAGATTTCATTGAGGAAGTGAAAGTCGAGTTGGACTCAACTCATGAGAAGAATGTGGATTTCCACAAGCAGTACAAGGTGATTTCTAGTGAGCACACGGATACAGCAGATTTGATACCTGAATTAGTAAGTTTTCATGCAGTGTTGGAAAATAGGAGATAAGGTTTTTATAAAGGCTCTCTTACGGTAGATTTGAAAACTGGCAATAATGATTTTAAGGCTGTGGTAAGGTATTTTTGTCACCTCACTAGATAAAGTTGCAGACTAAAATGATTGCTTTCATAAAACATCTCAGACACACATTGATTAAAATCAAAATTGTCATAGACATGCTCCTTGTTAAAATCTTGGTTCATTCTGCAGAATTCCAGCTACACATCTTTGTGAAGTTTAGTAGATTAGGCATTTCTAAATATGTGTTGGTTAGATCTTCTCAACCTTAAGATTGGTCAAATTTGGCTTTTACTTGCTATTTCTTAATGCACAAAGCTATGAACTAAATTGAAAAATTATACTTGTGTAAAAAAATCTAAAATATTCTGTTGTCTTTCTCATGTTAAAAAAATTAGTTCCATGAAGAAATACTCTTGGAGTATTATCTGAGGTCTATGTCATTCACTCATTCTTCTAGACAACCTAAAATTTTAATTTATAATTTTCTCAAATAAGATCATTAAAGAAATCTGCAGTACTATTTTCCACTTAGTAATATTTTGGTGTTATGCCCTCTACCTATTTCTTGAGGTCACAGAAAAGTAATTTCAAAAACCTAATCTATATGTACTGTAAATATGCACATATGAACATGGCACTCTCAATCACAAATATCTGCTTTAATCAGGCCTACAGAAATAATTCCCCTCATTCCTTAGTTTCATAAAAGTAACAGCTCTCTTAGCAAGAGCCTATTTTGCACTCGTCTAAATGGTGTGTCAGCTAACTAAAAGCAAATCTCTCAGTTTCAAAAATTTTCTGCTCACTTTAAAAAAGATTTATTTGCATTTTTCTTTCATCATAATCATTATTTTTATTTAAATAGAAAGTTTGGTAGTAGCCTTAAATCTGCCTCTGCTGAGTGGGTTCTTATTGCTAAAGAAGAATGGGGAAATAATTTTGTATGGTTAAGTAAAATCACCGCACTGTACTAATTTTCCTGATAATTATTAGGATTGAAGATTTAATATTAAAAAATAAAAATAATATCAAGATGGCTTTGATGATTTTATTGAAAAACTTATGTTGTCAAAAGCTTTTCTAAACAAAATTAAAAATTAAATTATGTTAAGAAAAACTGACAGATTTCACAACATAACAGCTAAATCAATTTGTATAGAAAGACTAACATTGGGCCGCCTGGGTTGTACAGTTGGTTAAGCATCGGACTCTTGATTTCAAGCTCAGGTCATGATCTCAGGGTCATGAGATCAAGCCCTGCATCAGCTCCATGCCCTGCATGGAGTCTGTTTGAGGGTCTTTTTCCCTCTCCTTCTGCCCCTCCAGCTCCTCTGCCCTTCTAGCTCATGCTCTCTCTTTCTCTCTCTAAAATGGATAAAATAAAGCATTTTTTTAAAAAAAGAAAAACTAACATTAATAAAGTAAAAAACAAAAATAAACAAATGAGTACCTGGAGAGAAATTATAATGGAATATTTCTCAGTTTAAAATAAGCTAATAACAAAAAGAACACTCCATAATATATTTATAGAAAAAATATATAAATCAGTAGTTAGAAAAATAATTAGAATAGTGCAACCTCACTAATAATAAATCAAAAAATAAAAAATTACATTTTTATTTATTAGAGTTAATAGTTTAAGTTTCACATTAATTAACACTGGGTGATTTTCCTACACATATAAACCTTAAAACACAATAAATCATGATATCTACTGCTTCATAACCAAAGCTAATCTTCCTAAATAATAATGCAAATCCATGCAATATTCTACTAATTATGTCCATTGTCTTTTTTTCCAAATTTTTATTTAAAGTCTAGTTGACATATAGTGTAATATTGGTTTCAGAAGTAGAATTTAGTGATTCATCACTTATATATAACACCTAATGCTCAACACAAGTGCCCTCCTGAATACCCATCACCCATTTAGCCCATCCCTTGCCCACTTCCCCTCCATCAACCCTCAATTTGTTCTCTAGAGTTAAGATTCTCTTATGGTTTGCTTCCCTCTCTCTCTCTCTCTCTCTCTCTCTCTCTCTTTTTTTTTACCCCCTACCACTATGTTCATCTGTTTTGCTTCTTAAATTCCATATGAGTGAGATCAAATGGTATTTGTCTTTCTCTGACTAATTTCACTTAGCATAATAAACTCTAGCTCCATCCATATCATTATAAATGGCAAGATTTCATTCTTTTTAATGACTAATATTCCATTGTATACCTATACCACACCTTCTCTATCCATTCATCAGTTGATGGACATTTGTACTCTTTCCAAATTTGGCTATTATTGCAAATGCTGCTATAAATGTCTAGGCACATCTGCCCCTTCAAATCAGTATTTTTGTATCCTTTGGGTAAGTCCCTAGTAGTGTAATTGCTGGATCATGGGGTAGTTCTATTTTTAATTTTTTGAGGAACCTCCATACTGTTTTCCAGAGTGGCTGCACCAGCCTGCATTCCCACTCAATCAATCAGTTACAAGTAAATTAACCAAAGAAACACCAAATCCACCAGGATACAAATTATGGCCAAAATGGATTTATTTTGTGATCATCTTCTTCAAAGCTCCAACTATGATCAAGAGCACACTGTCATACTGTTCTCAGTCTAAGTATTGACATTAACCTAGGTCAGTGCACAATTACATCTGAATTTTCTGTGCACTTCCCTTTACTCAGTGTGCAGTTAGATGGCTCCGAAAAACTAGAAGGGAGATTTACCGCATATGCTTGTGAATTTATTGCAAGGCTCTTCCTTACTTGCATGTGGCCTTTGTTTACTTTAAGGATCTGTTACTGGTTCAGAACTAGAAATTGTATAAAACATCATGATTTTCATATATCATACTGGCTTAACCATTTTTGTTTAACAGAGCCAAATTCATTTGATTACACAGATCTCATGAATCTTTAACAAACTTCCTTGGTATTTCAGTCATGGGGATACCATGAACAATTAGCTGCCATCAAAATCTCTGTAGCTAAAGCAATTCTAATTGCCAATTTGACTGTCAATTATATCTAGTGTTCCTACTTTACCTTTGAAGGTTAATTCTAGCTACTTGGATTGTCCTGCCAGGTGTCTCATCTTTCCTGCTANNNGGAAATTAGGAAATCTATTTCCATGGCAGAATCATCTCTGGTCTATGAAGGCCAGCCAAAAGTTTGTTTTTCAATGAAACTGACCTTTTTTCTCAGCAATATTCTCTTAGTGCTTTGGTGTAAAAAAGATTTTGTGGTCCCTCTCAAGGGCCATGGCTAGGGAGTGAGTAAATAAATTAATCATTTTAGTTTTCAAAGTATTTAGGATAATTCTTCTATATTATTAAAAAATATCTCTCATCTATCCTTATTTACCACAAGCCATCACTGAATATAGGTTTCAGAAGCCAGAATCTCTGAACAATGCAGCAATATTGATATGTTCATCAGTACCTAAATTTACGTTTAAGACCCTAAATATAAACTCATGATGTAGTGCCCTAAAAACATAATGTAAACATGTCTTGCTGATTTATGTCACACCCAAAATTAATTATATTTGTAAATTTTTTCTATTTCTCATTCTAAGTTGGACTTGTTAACTAGTGTTTTATTCACCTCCTTTTCATCTTTTCTCATGAGAGAGTGATTCTTGTCCCAGGTGGTGGGGATGACTGAACATGCAGCACCCAAAATTAGACAGATAGAATTGAAAGCAGTTTATTGGTCACATATACTGACAATCTGAAGGAGGAGGCCACAGTAGCACAACATGCAGGGTCATATGGAGGTTGTTTGCTAGAAGAGTGCAAACCAGGAGCTATGGGAAGCAGGCTGAGAGTGCCCCCGGTTCTCTGGGGAAAAATGTAACCGATTTATATATCCATAGGCTAAAAGGGAACTGAAACTCTACTCAAGAATAAGCAGGAACTTTGCCTAGCCCTTTCAATAAAGAGAGTTGTTGGCTAGGGGACCTTATCCATTGGAGTCAAGTGGTGATGGGAAATTGTGGTTAAACCATTTGAGGCTCTACTGATTTCACCAGATAGTAATGCAATACATAATACTGTACCTTAACTTTAGGGTTTACATCAAAATGAGGCCTCTCTGAATGCTTAGGTCTGAATAAGGAGGTTGGTAGAGATAAGAAATGAAAGCAGCTATCTTCCCATTGGAAGGCAATTTCCTCGGGCAATAGTAAAAGTCCACAAATGAGATGGAGGTATCTGCCTCTATCAAAGCAAGAGGGGGTCCTTCAGCAAGCAAGGAAGTCTCAATACAGGTTAGGAATTGGGGTGCTCTCCAAATCTCTCCCAAAAGTCTTACTGTAATTCTCACGTTTCATTTTTTCTAATCAATTCTCTAACTTTCACGTAAGGGAGCTGGGAAGGTGTTAAATTCAATTATTATAATAATTTTATAACCTGCAAAGTCTAATTATAAATTTATTTTAACTATTTTAGCTCCATGATAATGAGACAAGAGTGAGTTCATTTGGAACTCTTATTTAAATACTGATTTTCCTTAAGCTGAGAATTTTAAATTTCTGACATATGATTTACATTTTTTTAAAGCTCTCAGTATAATCAGAAGAATCAGCTCACTCTACCTTCTATTTTTTATGTCTTTTATAGTGATTCATGGCAATAGCTATGTATTTGGATAACTAAGATCTCAGTTTCAAAACAGTCTTTACTCTCAATAACTACAGGGAAATTACTTCAGTAGATGTTTTGCTACTATATACTATGGACCACCATGGTTACATCTATTCATAGGAACTATTTTTAAACTTATCCAGATGAGTTTACCAATCCATGTCTCCATTTACATCATAATCTGTTTATTTTTTTTTAAGATTTTATTTATTTATTTGAGAGAGAGAAAGGAGAGAGAGAGCATGAGTAGGGGGAGAGGCAGTGGGAGAAGCAGACTCCCTGCTGAGCAGTGAGCCCGATGCGGGGCTGGATCCCAGGACCCACAGATCATGACCTGGGCTGAAGGCATGGTTTTAACCGACTGAGCCACCCAGGTGCCCTTCATCTGTTTCTTAAAATAATTTTATTTACAAATTCTGTGTCAAGATTCTGACTTGCAGACAATTCAAGCCATTTTGATTGATAAATAAATTGATTAATGTGTATTTGCTCACAGAATCATTCGAGCTAGAGACAAGGCCGATTGAAAACTTCAATAAATGACAATCATAATAACACCATGAACTGATTTGAAAGATAACATTGCCTTGCTGCCTACAATTTTATAATTCAACTTTCATAAAACCTCTACAACTCTCAGGAAATATGATAATGAGACAAAATACTTGTTTTCTCTCACTTGTCTATTTTCCTTTGGCAATCTCTAAAGGGAAGCTAGACAGCGTCCTCTCATTTCTTTATCATTATTCAATATAGAAATTGATTTTTTTAAAGAGTAGAGTGGAATAAAAGGCCAACATGAGGTTTATATTGTACAGGATTTACCCAGAACTAGTTACAATTTGGGCTAAACCATTATTCTATAATACAGCCATATCTGTTCTATCATGATCTCTAAATATTTATCCAAATGGGCTCAAAAGGAAGAGAAATGAAAGTCATGAATAAAAAAAAAGTCATGAATATTCTGAAATAGTCAAAATAGAAAAAAATATGGCAAACATTCCTATAAAATGTTAGTATAATCTATATTAATGGTATGGATGGCAGACTCCTCAAAGCATCTCACTTCAGTACACAAATGCCCTGGGCAGAATCTTTACCCTTAAATAACTCCCATGTAAACCAAAGTGCAAGTGGGTCTGACTGGTAGAACTTAGGTTAGGAAGGACTTTGGAAAGTACTATTTATTAGATACTACATTTGAAAGTCAGGCATAAAAATTCAAATCTGTAAAAATACGGGATGATTTATAAGAGAGGGTAGATAGCTGTTCGTGACAAACATTCATTATAGGAACTAATTCCATTTTGATAAGGGGTCTTAATAATTGGATGTGAAGTCCTCCATGTGGAGAATTCTATTATATTTATTATATTAAAGAATATTTTTCTTTGAGACTGGTGTGTGCATATGTGTTGTGTGTGTGTGTGTGTGTGTGTGTGTGTGTGTGTGTGTAGTTGGAACTGGGGTTGTTTTGTGTATTTGTGTATACCTGTCTTTCATATTATTTACCTTCTGGACAATTGGAAGAATAAAGTAACCAGGATATACATATTTGTGGCTGTTTTATCATTTTGAAAATCTTTTTGGAGGGTCTTGAGAGAAATTCTACAACAAATAATTAAGGTAATTGTACTGTGAGGTGAAGGAATTACAGTGTCTGAGCAAAGCTGGGAGGAGGGTGGTTTCTATGTTAGGTTGGACCTTTTGAGGTAAAAAGATTTCAGAGAGCTCTCAGGCAAGCCTGAAGACAAAGTTCAAGGTCTGCAGTGGAGGCATTCGTGAGAATGATAGTTTGACCTAGATAAGTCAATTTATTTAGAATACAAAGTAAGTGATATTTAACATATAATTCCTTTTTTTACTAAATAATTTCATATTTCCTCAAACTTCAAAAAAGTCTGAAGTGCCTAGTCTTCCTTTGTGTGCCATGTGGAAAATAGGAAGGAATAACAAGGGGATATAAACCCAGCCCAATATTAATTTCTCCGCTGACATCTATTTAGACGGATCAGCATTCTATCAAGGGCACTTTGTCCAATATATCCAGAAGATGAACAGCTACAGACTGAGTGAGCACCTATCCGTGTCAAAATTGGGACAGCAGTAAAAAGAACAAAACAATAGAGAGAAATTAACAGAATGATATATGAGGATACAAAACTGACACTTAGCCCTGCCTCCATTTTGAATAAATATGTATATTACATCTCCCAGATACAAGGAAAAGAAGCATTTTGCTCACTTAGAGAAATAAAAAAAAAACTTGGTCAAATGTGTATTCCTGCATCCAAAATAAATGGAATAATATAGAATCTTGAAAAAATTTTCTGACAAAATAGTACAACCATTTTGCAGGGCTGGTGTTCGAGGATATGTTACAACCTTTCCAAATATGATAATCATGGAAGAAAATTGCCATTTTTCCACCATGAATAGACAAAATAGAGGAATTCAGTAAACGTTGGGTACCTGGGTGGTTCAGTCAGTTAAGGTCTAAGTTTTGGTTTAGGCTCAGGTCATGATCTCAGGGTCCTGAGATGGAGCTGGGTCAGACTCTGCGCTCAGCAGAGTCAGCTTGAGAGTCTCTCCCTCTGCCACTCCCCTGCACATGGTCTTGTGTGAGCACTTTCTCTTTCTCTAAAATAAATAAATCTTTTTTTTTAAAGCAATTCAGTAAACCTAGCAACCATTTATTTTTTATTTTATTTATTTATTTATTTATTTACTAGTCAAACAAAGTAGAAAAATATGGCTAACATTCCTATAAAAACTAAGTCTCCATTACCCTCTCTAGCCAATAAGGCACTTAGGTATGGTTCTTGTAGATATTTCTGGACATATACAAAGTTTCTGGAGCTTCACAAGTTGGTGTTTCCCTCACTTACATGTAACCTGGATTTCAAAATTTATTTTTCTGTATATTAAGACTGAATATATACATCATATGAAATATCTCAATACAATTTAAATTGAGGTTATGATGATGTGATTAAGTAAACCCATCAAGCCAAAATAATCATTCAGCATAATCTTTCATTTTGATAATGTATACAAAAATCTAGTGATACTCAAAGTAGTAGAAATTTTCTTTTAAAATCTGAATGACCAATAATTCTTAGTATGTGTGTAATGAAGATGAGGGTTTCAAAGTAAATGAAAAAAATAACAGCAACAACAATAACGAAAACCTTTGAGACATGCATTTTCTGGTTGAAAATATCATTCGCAAAAACATTCATCAGAAAGGTAAGGTTGCAGAGATAATATTTTTCTCTGGACACCCTGACAGATATGGGGATTCTAGTCTAGTTAATCACCAAAAGAAAAATAAAATTCCTCTAGAATTAATAGCTTGGAGATAATTCTAGTTGAAGCAGGAAGCCAATATAAATCTGCCAAGATAGGACTAATATGTTGTTTCTTCACAGTGAAAGTTAAATTATGACCTAACAAGTTCTAGACATGCTGTAATTTGGAGATAGCCTTATCAAAAAACCCATAAAACTAAATAGTACAGTAATCAGTTGCTACAGTAACAGTGATGTGAAATAAATAAATGAGACCCTCAAAAAAGCAAGTTATACAAAACATGCAAAGGTATGGCATAATTCATAAGGCATTAAATTCACATAAATTTTTAAAAATCTTGTTGAAATATGAATGCTTGCACTCTTTTGAAAGTGTGGGGTGTTCAAAAGCTTAGAGGTGCATGTCAAAAATGCAAACTGAGAAAGTTTCTTGTTTGCAAGACTGAGAACTCCCATTCAAGAGTAAAACAAAAGATGACCATTGTGCTCATATGAATAATGATTTTGAAAATTAAATATTTGTAATATCATACAAGTACACAAAATTAAAAAAAAACTTCCTAAAACTATTTACTTTTTTCTTACTTTCTCTACTCTTTTTCTGTTTCCATATCTTTCTCCATATCCCTTTCTTTCTTCTTAATATTCAACATTTTCAAAATATTTATTATATGTCTGACTATAATTCAATAGGTAAAATAGTATTATTTATATTTTCAGATGAATGAACATGAGCTATAATAATATTCCAGACTGGTACAGAATTTTAGTTTCAATAAGTCTCTGTATTTTTCTTCAAAGACATGAAGATAAATCTCAGTATGTTTTCTTGGATGGTGTCAAAATATTCCAAAGAGAAGTATATAGCAGACTGACCTCATGATAGAAGAGTTAGTTTATTCAAAAATGAATAGTTAGTAATAAAATTTCAGAGACGTTGAGCACATTCAATATAAACATTCAATTCTTTTAGATAAATACCCAGAAATGAGATTGCTGGTCATAAGGTAGTTCTCTTTCAATTTTTTTTCTTTTTTTTCCCTGAGGAACCTTCATAATGTTTTCCACAGAGACTACACCAATTTTCATTCCCACCAAATGTCTGCAAGGGTTCCAATTACTCCACATCTTTGGCCATGTGTATGTCTTTTTTGGAGAAATAACTTTTCAAGTCCTTAGCCCATTTTTTAAATTGAGTTGTTATTTTTTTAGCTAGTGAGTTGCATGTGTTCCTTATACATTTTGGGGATTAACACCTCATTAGATATACAGTGTGCAAATATGTTCTACCATTCCGTTAGTTGTCTTTTCACCCCGTTGATCATTTCCTCTGTTGTACAGAAGCTTTTCAGTTTGATGTGGTCACTTATTTTTGTTTTTGTTATTCTTGTTTTTGGTGTCAAATTCATGAATCATTGCTGACTAGTGTCCAAAAGAATTGAAATCAGGATCTCAAACAGATACCAGCATTGTTCACAATAGTCAAAATGTGGAAGCAATCTAAAGGTTCATCAACAGATGAACGGACACAGAAATATAGTATATACATACAATGGGATACTATTCAACTTTTAAAGAGAAGGACATTCTGCAATATATGTATGACATGGATGAATCTTGAAGACATCATGATAAATGAAACAAGCTAGTCACAAAAGACAAATATTGTATGACTCCATTTATATGATTTATCCAAGTTAGTCAAATTTATAGGATCAAATTTATAGAATGGAATGATGGTTGCCACAGGCTGGAGGGAGGAAGAAATGGAGGATTACTAATCAAAAGGCATAAAGTTTTTAAAAATCTGGTGAAAATACTTGATTGGAGTATCCCAGGTTGTCTTGGACCCAAATTTTAATGAATTCAAGTATTTCATCTTAATGTGCATCTCACTTGTGAATTATTTTCATATACTCACAGTGCTTCTTGATAAAAAAAGGATCACTGTAAGGAATGTATTTATACTGACCTATGCTTATCTTGAAAACCTTTACATTGGTATGTTTAATTTACTAAAGAAAAATTTTAGATGTAAGTAAACTGAAAATATTTAAGGTCAAATCTGCTAGGCTTGAAATTACTAAAATCAAGCCTCTATAGGAACTTAAATTAGGACTTGGAATTCCCAAAAGTTGTGCAAGCCAGCTCAAGCTAAAATTTAAAAATAATCATACATTATTTTGCAAATACCAACTTTAGGTATTATTCTTATATCCTGTGGCATTTGGATACTCTTAAATGCCAGCAAGACTTTCTTTGATTTTTATGTTCCTTTGAGGGATTATTTAAGTCTGACATTAAAAATTTAAAAAAAGAAAATTTAGGGGAAAATGAAGAAATAAAAAAAGGAAGTTTTAAAAATTATTTTTTATCTTCAAACACCACACTTCTGATGCAGAAAAACAATAACCATACTCAAGGGATTCCAAAGTAGGAAAATTATCTGTAAGGTGACTTTAGAACTGAATGTGACATGGACTATATATAGCATGGTTATTCTGATGGAGTTTATACCACTGCAAGTTTTTTCTTATTATTTATAAAACCGATTACATGCTGATTCAGAAATCACATTTCACAGCTTGCCTTGTCAGATTACCACATGATTAAGACTGGCAATGATTCTTTTCTTTCCTCCTAATCAAATGGCCTAGCCATTTTCCAAGGTCAGATGAGTGTGAAAAAGTGGAGTTCACTGTCTTGACAGTCATCTGCTTCATGCTTTTGTCATATAACTCTTCTTCCACATAAGGCAACCATGACCTCCTTTCTGTTCCTTCCTGCTGATTTCTACTTTACTCCTGCCCTCACCACCTGCAAATTCTGCTGTGATGATTGCCTAACTCTTTTAGAAGCAGTCTCAGAGTATCAGGTCTAACAAAAGATGCTCTGCCAATAACTTCTACAAACATAGCATCTGTACTACTGAGATTTTCTCTGACAGAACGAAAGACTGAGATAGCTTATGAATTTTTGTTCACTCTGGCTGTGTGATCTTGGTCAAGGTCCTGCATTTCTCTGTGCTCACAAGCCTTGGCTGTAAGTTGGGGATAACAACAGTGTTACCTGATAGGGCTGCTGTAAGAATTGAACTATATAATGTGCATAAAACTAAAACTAAAATTAGAACTATGGCTCTTGCATACTACTATTATTATTTTGCTAATCATAACAGTACTATAATATAATATGAGTAACAGGAAATTTTAATAATGCTAATGTCACTATTACCATGAAACAAATTCACATGAAATAAGTTCAGGCTGAAATTTAAATAGCGTAGCAGACTATGTGTTTGGCTGAAATTGCAGGGATGCAAAACAAAATATAAAGTAAATGCATGAATACAGAGCTACATACTCTCAAGAGTGGTGACACTGGCAAAGGAAAGGAAAGAACAAGAGCTTTTATTTGTATCCTCCAGGTCAATACCAGTCCTTCCTTCTGTAGAGTGGGTGATTATTAATATGTTACTCTATGATTGAGACCTTTTATTTAATTAAACTGAGGAAAATATTTCTACCTTCTGCATTGTGATCCATAAGAAATCCATAAAAAGTATATGTTATAATATTCTTATTGTAGTGCTTTGCTATTTTCATATGTACTGCCCTCTCATTGCCTTATGCATTCTTCCCCAGCCTCCTCACAATGACCAGTGGGTAAATTTTCACACTGTTTTTCTTTACTTACCATATGTATTTATCTTATATTGCAATTGATAATATTGTGAACACCTGAACACCCCTCTAGTTAATCCTTTCAAGATATTTTCCTTTTATTTTATAACATAGGAAGTATATGGTTAACTTCTTTTCATGGTATTTTAAGAACATATTTTTACTCCAATAAAACAAGAATTTTGAATATACACTTAATATGGGAGAAGGATATTAAAATGTAATGCATACATATTGATTATGTGCCAGGCATTTTAAACTCATCATCTCATTTGAATTTAGGCAAATTTTCACAAGGATTTTAGAACTTGGTAATACTAAAATGTAATTTCTCTCAATTCCTTTAATTAACATTTAATTATTAAATACATTTTATCAGAGCAATTCCTTTATTAGTTTAGTATATCATGTTGTATTCTGATTTGATTATACACTTTTCAGAAGGATTGCAAGGAAGGTATGGAGGCCCGGGTATCCCTTTAAGAAAAGTGGCCTAATAAGAGAACTCAGAGAATATAAATGTAAAAGAAAATATAGATATTATGCAGCCCATTCAATATAGGAAAACCAGTTTAGTAATATTTCTACCACCAACACATGTGTGCATTTGTTGACAGAGGAAATAGAAGCAGGGACATATGAGAGAATTTCAGCGGAAAAGAACCACCAGGTTTAAGTAACCTAAGCCTTTTAATCATTTTCCAAAAGTCATGTAATCAATACATTTATCATCTAGTTTGTTCAAAAACTAGGCAAAAATGCATGACTCACTAAAAAAATCTTTGATTTTAAAAAGCAAGATTGTTTAATTTCAGTCTATTCCTCATCATATGGATAGAGTCATTCTCCCAGGAAGTATGCCTGGTGTAACCTAGTATTAAAAAGATCCAGATTTATGTACCCATATGCTTTGAACCTGTTTTATGGTAAGGGCTGAACATTATTGCAGCACAGTGATGATTTCTGATCAAAGCCGTGACTGTGACCATAGCCTCAACTAGTTCAAGGAAAGGGCTGCGTCTGCTAAGGAGTAGGGCTGGGTGAGTAGAGTCACTTGCATGAACAGAAATTAAAATAACTGCCATCCCCAGACACTGAAAAGGAATATTTTTCTGCCTTTCTCAAAGATTCAGAAATTTTGTGCCTAATCCTGCCACCTGCTGGTAATACAGAGAACTAAAAAGAGATGACAAAATAGATTTTAATGTGAAATTTGCAGGAAGCTTATATAATTTTTAAGTCACTTTAATAAAGCAGCTCATGTTCTGTCAGAAAAGTTAGTGTGCTTTTCTTAGAGTCTATGCTTTTTAAAAAATTATATAAATATACTCAATGGAGGAAATAAGAAATGCTAGCAAGTATTTTTATGTAAAAAATTCTGTTTTCCATAGCTTCTTTAAGAACTTGGTATTAAAATAAAAGATTTGTATATAAAGGAACTCAGAGAAGTATGCACACTAGAGGATATTTTTATAAGAGATGCAAGTATTAAATGTAAGCGTGGCTTGCAGAACTGTTAATTAAAAAAAATAAAATAACTCCTATCTTCCTGTTTTTTCCAGCTTCTTGGCTTAGATGACTTCTTTGCAAATGTGGGCCAGGGAATCTTAGCCACAATAGAGTCACGTGAGGAGAAACTATTGTATTATTGCTCTACAGTGATCATACACATGACTTGAGCTAAATCTGTACTCAGGGAAATTATAGGGACACTGTGTAATTATGGTTTGCAGAGAAACCTATATGATTATAATTTGAGGAATTTAAAGAAATTGTGGTTTTTTTTTTCACATTGGGGGACAAAATCTTTGTCTCATGAAAACTGATTCTTTTTCCTTTTCAGGAGAGCAGACAATTATATACTCAGAAACATAATTAGTACAATACTGATTAAAGGCAAAAGGCACTTTAAAAAGACCACTTATTAGTCATGCATTTTTTCATTATGTCAAAAGAATATCTTAGGAAAAGGCAAAAAAAAAAAAAAAAATTCAAGGAATTCAAGGAATTCAAAAAAATTCTTCAGTGTAGCTTATGCCTTATTTTTCAGCATTTTATCTGAACTAAAATTGTTCATGCTGATTAAATCCAAGCCAGTTTAAAATATTTGTAAAGCCTTTCATATTTTCTCAGGTAGTTTTGCAGAAAGTGGAGCTTGAGGCAATGGCTTCTTTGATTAAAAAACGTATGTTTTCACAAAATGGTTACACAATATGTTTCACAACCAGATTGCTGATTTTTACAAATATTTTGATGTGTCCTTTTACATTTGTTTGTTGGTATTATATTTGCATAAATGTAGAATTTTAGACCTTGGAGGTACTGCTCATACCACTACTGTCTGCCACCGATTTTCTTTTCTTTTTTTTTTTAAGATTTTATTTATTTATTTGACAGAGAGAGAGCATAGCAGAGGGAGAAGGAGGCAGAGGGAGAGGGAGAAGCAGGCTCCCCACTGAGCAGGGAGCCCAATGAGGGGCTCGATCCCAGGACCCCGGGATCATGACCCGAGCTGAAGGCAGACATCTAACTGACTGAGCCACTCAGGCACCCCACGATTTTCTTCTCTTGTTTTAGTTCACTATGTTCACAGTTCATAGTCAAACGGCAGTGACTCCAAAGGCCCACAAACGGCCACAAATGGCAATGATTGCTAGAAGTGCCACTATTATTAATGGAGTTCAGGTGATTTCCAGAAGTATGTGCAGTAAATGCTCCTCCATATTTGTTTCATGGAAATCAAAGTTTGATGTCAAAGGAGTTAGAATCTTGTCTAATGGCACTCTTATTGCTATCCAAGATATCAGCCTGGTGTCCTTTGGTGTGCAATGACCATCATCTCACCTTCATCATCTCTTTCTCTCTGGAAGCCAGAGCTCTTTTCTTCAGCCTATGGAAATATTCTTTCAGGCAAATGGTTGAGATATATTGTTTTTATTCTTTCAAATACAGGTATCCCCGCTTTCTGAAAGTTCACATTATTGTAGTTTGCTTTTAGGAAGACCTGAATTAATATGTTAAGGGGATTTTTTGTAAAATCAAAATCTTTTTAGAATTTCTTTCAGCTAGCAAAACCAGGTACAAATGTAGGCCTTTCATAAAAGTGCATGCCATGACGGTAACTCTCTGAAAGCAGAATACTCTTCACTATATGCCATTTAGCCTTATGAAAGGTTTCACAGGAGTGTTCTACTTTCTGATAGGGGGAAATCTGCATCATTAAATTATCTTAGCCATCATTTGCAAAGTCCTATACCAGACTCAAATATAGTCCATGGAAGATGGGGAGAACCATATTTTGAGGGTATATTCTAAGTTCTATTCATAATAATGTTCCTCACAAATTGAGCATCAAAAGTAAATAATGTCACAATGTATTGTATAACTCACTAAATAAAAAGAAAAGAAGGATTTTCCTTACAGAATACACAATTTTACATATATATACTTCTATATTTAATTTGAGGATTTTCTAATATGTATATGTTATATATTATATATGTAATAGTGTGGTTATACATTATTACATTTATTTTATTTGAGGATTCTCTAATTTACATTACATATTAATATATAAGATATATAGTATATTATATATATATAACAGACGACATGCATTTTACGTATCTATCATCTATCCATCTATCTATCTATCTATCTATCTATCTATCTATCTATATCCATCCTCAAATTTCGGCTAAAGTTAATGGGTTAAAGTTTGATGAAGAACAGCATATTGATATAATCTCAAATTAGAAGCCCCAGCATGCTTGCTGGTTAATGTACTTATTAATTAACTTCAAAGAAGAGAAACCCTGTGAGCATATCCTTAACCAAGTGATCAAAACTAGTATTACAATATCGATGGTATGGTATGTCTAACGAAGAGCATGATGTGAATCTAATCATTAGGAAACATCAGACAAAGTCTATTTAGAGACATTGTACAAAGTACGCTGCCTGTACTTTTCAACAATGTCAAGGTTAAGAAAGAGAAACAACAGGGGCCTCTGGGTGGCTCAGTCGTTGAGCTTCTGCCTTCAGCTCAGGTCATGATCTCAGGGTCCTGGGATTGAGCCCGGCGGCATCGGGCTCCCTGCTAGCGGGAAGCCTGCTTCTCCCTCTCACACTCCCCTTGTTTGTGTTCCCTCTCTCGCTGTCTCTCTCTGTCAAATAATAAATAAAATCTTTAAAAAAAAAAAAAGAAAGAGAAACAATGGCTGTGGTACTATTCTATATTAAAGGAGGCTACAGAGATAGGACAGCTAAATACGAAGTGTGAGTCTGCCCTGGATCCTGAAAGTAAAACATAACCTATAAACCATAAATTTCATTGTTTGGAATACTGATATTTAAATATGAACTCAAAACTATCTGTTGGTATTATTTGAATTTAAGTTTTCCAATTTTTAAAACTATGTAGTTATGTAAGAGATTTCTGTTTTTCCTTGAAAATGTAAACTGAATTATTTAGGGATAAGGGGGCACAATACTTCCAACTTGCTCTGAAAAGATTCTGAAAAATAAATATGTGCATGCATGTAAATTTAGAAATAGAATTACAAAACAAATGAGACAAACTATTAAAAATTATAAGATTGCATAAAGGGTGCATGAAAATTTATTGTATTATTCTTACAATTTTGATATAAGTTTAGTTATATCACATCAAAAGCTTTTAAAAGTAACCTCTCCTTCTTACAACTGGCTCATTGTGCTCAGCAAACTTTGTGAATCATGGTTTTCTCTTCTCTTCACGTATTCCCTGAAGGCAGTTTGGTCCTTCATTCAAATAGATGCCTAGAAATGTGGTCACAAAGGCCTTCTGTATAAAACATTTATGTATATATAAATATCCTTACTGTGAGCAAAATTTGGTTGATTAAGTAAAAAGGAAATGAGACTAACATTCTGTCAGGGATAGTTAATGGATGCCTTAGATTAATGCACTAATTTGAGGGATTATATTATCATATTAGAAGATATTCTTTATGAAGAACAGTGACCAAATTTTATGGCATATAAATTGTGCTCAATAACATGGTCTTATTATCTATTAGGGATGAAAATGTAAATAAACAAGTATATGATAAACAAAAAGTTTTCTTTCTTCCTTCCCAAATTAATAAAAAGTAGTCACAGTTTTTATCAACTTTGATTTCCCCCATGATGAGAGATTAATTGGGCTTAACATTTCTAATTAAAGAAAACATTCTTAATTACTTTATTTTACCATGTCTTATTTTTTCCCAAGTTAATATTATGTTATATAAGTTACATTTAGAAAAGACAGATGTTAAGAACCTGGTTTGTAAGTCATTGCGATGTGTTTTCATATTTTGTATAATATAATAAGTATATCATAATAGTATATAACCCCATAGTATCATGGAAAATAGAAAGTATGGTTTATTTTGATCTTGGTAAATTGAGTGTTGTTGGTTTGTTAAGGAAATACCTGAAACCAAAAAGCATTTTCAAGTAATTTATTTGTTTATCTGGTTTTTTTTTTTAAGATTTATTTATTTGGGAGGTGGGGGGTGGGGCAGAGGGAGAGGAAAAGAGAATGCCAGCAGACTCCATGTTCAGCAATCTCACAACCCTGAGATGCCCTGAGCTGAAACCAGGAGTCAGCCGCTAAACTGACTCCACCATCCAGGTGCCCCCATTTGTTTAACTGTTTTAATGAATTCGGTACTTAACATTTGTTAGACATACTTCTTAGCATTTCACAAATGTTAATTTCTCTAATACTCAGGATAACCCTATAAGAGAAGTATCTTATTATCTCTATTTTAAACATTTGGAAACAGAGGCCCAAAGGCTTTAATCAACTTGCTTAATGTCACATAGCTACTTTGCTTTTCAACAGTATGAGTAAACATATGATTATTATTTTGATTTTTGGAACATATAACATACATATTTATTAAAATATGATAAACATCCAGTTTGAGGCTACAACTTTAACTCACATAAAAAATAATTTTGAACTTCAGCCTTCATATCATTAATTACTTTTTGTTTATGGTTAATATGTTAGGAGAAGAGCTGTAAAGATAACTGAAGCTTAAAAATGTCAGCTCCTCCCAAAATTCTGAAGGAATACACATCAAACTGTTAATAGTAGTACCCCTCTGGAAAGAAGTGGGAATGAAGGAGGTAGCTTGGGAACCAAGGGCACGGTCACCACTTAGTTTATTTGCCAATGTGCATATTGTTTGAATCTTTGCAAAACTATATTCGTCTATGAGCTGTGTATTTTAGAATGCAATAATATAAAACAATGGAGAGGTAAAATAAAATGTCAGCACCTCCATTCTTATATAGAGACATAGGGTTAAATTTAAAATGCAGATAAGTCATTTGGAGATATTTGTGTTCTTTATGTATGGACCATTCTATCTATACTTGATGAACCAATCATTCTTTCTAGAAAGTTGTAACTTAAATCGCAAAATTGCATATCAGTTATCTTAACAGTTGAATTTAAATCTCAGTGACACAAGTTTACACTACAAATTTTAGTAAGTAAAACTACTTGTCAATTATTTTGTTGTTTAAAATTTATGAATAATCCATTGCATGATAAGTCATATAAATCAATACAAAATCATAACACTAGAGCTACAGAATTTGGCATTAAATAGCATATGACAGTATACACATTTTGATAGCAAACGTAAAACACATGAACTCATGATTGGAGCAATGAGTTATCATGAGGCTTGGCAGCTCAGTGCCTACCATGACCCATCAGCAGAGCACCACATCTGGCAAGGGAGAATTTGTAAAGATTTGATTAAATCTTTCTCCCATTATTTCATTTGTAAACCCTTGTCTCTTCTCCTTTTGGTACCTTAACTTCAATGAACATTCTGCTCAGTTCCTCTGAAAAAAACAAATAAAAGCCAACTGAGGATACTGGAGATCATTCCAATTCTTCTGCAAGGATCATCTCTGAATTTATAGCTTTGACAAATTTTTCCCATTTTCCAAGATCTCTGAATGCTGCAGCTGTGGCATATATTTCTGGACCTCTTGACTATTTGCGACAAGAATCCAAACTAATCTCTGTAGTTCTATACCTAATTCAGAATTTCTTCTAGCTTCCAATCACCACTCAATTCTCCATAATATAAACTCCTTTAGCTCTTACAAAACACATTTTCCTTTAAACACTGCTGTCAGAGAATCTGAGAAATATTGGGAAGCTTGATGCCGGTTACTTTACTTTTACCCACACACATACCTGCCTAATATCTGATTCCTCAATCAAAACTCAGGGACAACTCTTTACAATAACCTATCTTTATTAGTATTTTTACTGATACCCCATTGAGCTCTTAGCATTCTTGAACTATTTCCTTCCCATCAAAAACTTCTCTACTTAGCCCAATATGAAAAGCCCTTTGCTCTTCTTGTGTATGGCCAAGGAATACCCTTAGTATGAAATTCTTGTAAAAACTCTTTTTCATTTTTGTTAAAAATCCTACCTTCTCCTAGCCTACACCTCGGATTTCATAGAGAGTTCCCTACAACCAGTTGACAGAGGAAGAGAAGACTTCAGTCTGGTTTACAGTTCGGTTCTACAGGATCGAAGGTACCACCTGCAGGTGGATAACTAGAGCACTATAGCAACCTCTGAGATCCCGCCGAAGGGCAGTGTGGAGAGAAATCCTCCCCGTGGGCAGAACTTCAGGCAGGACTATTGGTTATTCACTTTGCTTCAGATGAGAAACAGCCAGGTGTGCAATTACCATATTGATTTACGTTATGATTTATGCTTGACTAAGGTTAGTCAGGGACTTGGAAAGAACACGACTGGAGAATATGTGACAAAGAAATTTGGGCAAGAGTTATGTGGAATGGCTTTGAATGGGGAAAAGAATGAAGATGTTTGTGTCCTTTGTAAATACTTATCAAAAGGTGAACTCAGCAGGAAAGAATTTTAATAATCAAGTGATTAGGATGATCCATTTGTGGATACCAGTTGTCCTCTTTTCCCAGCCACCTCTGTCATTACCCAATAGGCTGATGAACAACGTGGCAATGATGGCAAGAATGGAAGATATGCATGGGTTAGGCAACATGGATTTTCACTCACCAAAGCTGACTGCTGAGTGCCTAAACTGTCAGCAGCAAAGACCAACAGTGTGTCCCCAGTAAGACACATTTCCTGGGGTGACTGGCCAGCTACCTGAAGGCAGGTTGATTATAACAGACCATTTCCATTATGGAAGAAACAGCACTTTGTACTTACTAAAATGAACACTTAACTCTGGATATGAATTTGTCTGCAAGAGGTCTAAATAATCCCATGTTTTTATTGGTTTCTGGTAGGATAGTGCTCCCACTTTATTTTCATTCAAAATGTCATGGAAATTTTACTTCCTTACATGTCCATATACCTAATAGAACAAGTATATTACTATCTATGAGAAAGACAGTTGGAATATTGATAGAGCTAAGTATTCTCTAATCCATTCCAGAATTGATACAGATCTATAAAACTGCACCCACTAAATGTAAATTTCACAACTACAATATTCCAGTAGACTTGAATTGCAACTTTCAAGAGGGAAACATTATAAATAAAAACCTGAATTCAAAAATTGAAGTTGTAGTCACTTATATTTTGTAGTAAATAATAATTTATTCATTATATGTATTGTATTTTAAAATTGATATAGGAGAAATACATAACTTCATTAATCCTTTCTAATGACTACATACAGAATGATATGGAGAAAAGTTATAAAAAAGTGAGTAAAAATCAATTATTTTTGTGTGCTTGTATTTTAATAATCTATTTTGTATTATGCATTCATACACAGGATTATTTTAAATCTCTGCAGTTTAATTTACCTTTCTTACATTTACGATTTTTTAAAAGATCTTATTTATTTAGATCTTTATTTATTTAAAGCATAAGCAAGGAAAGGAGCAGGGGAGGAGGGACAGAACAAGCAGACTCAGTGAGGATCCTGACCTGAGCCAAAGTCAGATACTTAACTGACTGAGCCACCCAGGCGCCCCATATTTATGAATTTTTTAAATTAAAAAGTGACTTTAAGGCAGCATTATATAATTGTAAGAGGAAACAAACACATGCTTTTTCACGTTCATCAGCTACCAGGACTTTTCTCCTACATGAACTCATGAATTACTCACAACAAATGTTTGAAGTGAGAATTCTCATTACCATTTAAAATAGTAATAATCCTGAGATATAGAGAAGTGTTAATTATATTGCAAAGTTTTATATAAGCATGTTTGGGACAGATCTGTGTTTCTAACTCAGGTCTTTTTGTCCCCACTGAACTTTTCATTTTAGCATTCATGTCACTAAAATATATTACTGTATTTAAAGTAACTGTTTTTCAGTATTTTTATCTATAAACAGCAATGTGTCTTTATATTTATAGCCAAATATTTTTCATATGCTTTGACCCCTGAATTACAGATTTTTCTCTAAAATGCTATTTTTTTCTGATGAAATATCAAACTTCATCATGCAAAGATTTAATCAAACCCTTTATAAATGTATATGTACTCAATGTTTCCCATTTAATAGTATTTTGGCATATATCCAGTTCCACCTTTATCAATACAGTTTAGTCAAATCCAATACTCACATACTCAGGTACTGTTTGGAAGTTACAAGACACCTGTTACAAAGAGCAGTATTTATCTAGACTATATATTAGATCAGGCCATTAAGAGCTAACAACACCATATATTGGTTGGGGTAAGCAACAAAAGATGCATCTTACCCCTGCACATTTTATGAATAAAAACAGTCAACACATGATGAATGCATAAGTGAAATTTTTTAAAGGCATTTTAAGTATTTCCAGTGATCCAGACAACATCTGCATTTCCTGATCTCTGGTGCCAATGATAATAAGATATGTTGTATGTCAGATCTAGAGAGGATGTTGCAGTTTCATGCACATTTGGTTTTTAATATTACCTCTGCCTTTTAATTACTGGATGCTTTATTCACTGTCACCTTTGGTATTTTTTTCCTTAAGGTGGAGTTCAAAGTGCTTGCATTGGAAGCCAACACTAGGCTGAGTCACTGAGCTGATATTTGGGTTAATTTTTCAGTCTATCATTCAGCATCATCCTCATGTTGTTTTCAGTATCTATTCATGTCATTGGAGGAAAAAGCACTTTTCCCAATTATAATCAGAACTGCAATTTGGGGTTCAAAGGTGAAGATGGATTTTATGTGGAAAGCTGAGGTGTCCATTTCCTGGAGTTGTTTAAGCTTCCCAAATGTGTTTGAAACATCTGCTCATTGGAGCCTAATACCAACGGCTGTTTCCAGAATTGAACTCACACATAGCTAGGTAAAGTGGTAGTGGGGGGGTTGTTATCGTTTTTACATTTTCTCAATAATATTACATTCTCTGATCCAAATATGTTAAATATATGTTCCTACTTGATCTTATCCATCTGAAAAAAGCACTCTTTGAATTCTTTCTCAGCATTATTACTGCCTAAGAAAAGCTATGTTAGCCACCATACAAAATGTTCCAGAGATGCAAGACACTCACTTTTATTTTCTCTTTATTATTCCTTAAGCATTCTGCCTTACTTTATGTTATTACATTGATCATCTGATGTGAAAATCGATTCTAAAACATTTCAACACCTTAAAGAAAACCTTCATTTCCTACTTTCTTATCTGTTTGTAGGGATTAATGTTTATCAGACTTTCCATTTTATCATAACCAAGCAGTGATAGGAATTTTCTTAAATTACACATTATGACAACGAATTTCCCACAAGACAATTTAAATGCAATTTGTTGTGCAGAAAATATTTTCTTCGAAAATGTTAATTGTTCTCAGTGTTAGACATTAATTTAAAAACACAATGCTAAGTAATCAAAGCTAAGAAGACCCTGCTTATATTGTCTCTGAGATATGGTTATTTCCCCATAGTATAATGATCTCTAATGAAAATCAGAAGTCATAAGGACATGGCAACATAATGAATTTTCAGCTGAAAATAAAACTTGTGAAATAGGGATAATAGGAATGGTTAGTCCTTTTGGAGGGGGAAAAAGAGCATGACATAAACTAAAAGCTTGATTGGGGATTAACATAGTAATTACATACGTATTTGGAAAATATTTGCTCCTTGCACTTAATTGATATTTACTTTGTTTAATTTAATACATCTGTAAGGAGAAATATACTGAGAATTTCTGGAGTAACCTATTTATATTTTAACAATCATATCAATAGGTGCACTACTGAGATTATTTTAGATTTTATGAGAAACATATTAATGATTTGGAGAGTTAATGAAAAATAATCACTATACTTCTCTATTTTTACAAATATTCTGAGTCAAACTACCAATCTGCATCACAAATACACGAACATTTTAAAAAATATATTGAGATACATTCACATCTTTTTGAAATAAAAGATCATATCTGCTATACGGCATTATATCCTATGTACTATACTAGATATACAGGACTGAAAACAAACATACAAACATTATTTAAGTGTTTTACATTTCAAAAATGTCAAAAGACATTTAAATATTATATATGTATATGAAAAAAACAAGTATTATGCATATATATATAATTTGAAATTTATAATTTGAAATACACATATGAAGAGACCAAATATGAACTCTATGCAATTATAGCTCTGTAAATAAAAATAGTATGTATTATTAAGCATTTTAGCTAAACATTAAGCTAATATTTCATAACCTCTTTTGATTTAGAATGGATTTATAAGTTTATGTTGAAGTAATTGCTAATAATTAAAATTGGTATTTGATACTGGACTGAGTTTAAAGAATTAATTTTATTTAAACTAGTTCTACCAGTCTACAAGAATATAAAAACTATAAATAGCTTTGGAGAGTGCATTTGATTACCTTTATATTTATTTTTCAAAAACAAAATTTTTGAAATCTTGAAGGTTGATAGACCAAAATTTTGAACTTCCTTTGTGTTTGCATTGTGTAAATATAACTTCCAGCATATCAGAGAGGATTAGAAGTGTGAAGATTAACTTTTCATCTCATTTAACTAAAACGAAAATGTGTGCTTCTGTTTCAACCCATTAAATACAGCTGTGTTGCCCCTTTATCTTATTGCTTGGAATGGGGAGTTAGAATTTTTTGAAAAAGTAGTAAGTTCAAAGACTATATCTAAAAAGAAGTTTATCATTCTAACTTTCCCTTTTCTTGGAATCTTATTTCTACCAAGAAAAGAAAAACAAAAGAAAGAAGACACATTTCCTTCTATTACTTAGAGATCAGAGGAAATATTTATTTGAAGCCCATGACTAGAGAAAAATAGGCAGTGACACTAATTACCAGTGAGTGGAGTAAGATGTAAGGAGCACTCGAGTTGTTTTTCACCCAGTATATAATTCAGGGTACAAACATGTAGATAGATAACAAATGAAATTTCGAAATGAAAATGAATGTTACATAACAGTAGCAAAGCCAATAAACAATAACATTTGACACTTTATGTAAATCTGCAAGCAGAATACCTCTAAAAATCTTACTAACATTAGAAGGGGTGGTTTTATGAAGGAAGATATGAGTAGAGCAAAAGTGAAACCATTTTCTGGGGAATCAGAATGCCAGGCATGCAAACAATGCATGAATTTACATAAAATCTATTACAAGATTGCAATAGATAGTCCAGGTTAGTAAGTAAAAGGCACAATTTATTTACATTGTCTAAGCAGGACTAATAGAAATGTTGACTTGAAAGTTTACTGTGGGACTGATTCCTCCCTGCCCCCAACCCATCCCCAAACTCAATGTAGGATCCTGATTAGGTTCTAAGTTCTGAAACAAAGCTAATTCTTTTTAGTGGTAAGCACATAGTAAACATTAAATAATAACATCTTCCATTAGGGAGACTCTCAAAACAGCTGTATATGAGTGGAGAGAGATAAAGGGAGCATATCCAGATACATAAAAATAAGCTACAGATTACAACTATTTCCTTGGGATATACTATCTATGTCTCCAACAAAATAGTAGCAGAGTTCCTCTTTGAAGTCAAGGTAATTTCACTCATCATGCATCTTGAAGTGATATTTTGATATTTGATATTTTTGGTAATTAAATACAAATTGATTTTGTACTAATGATCTTACTTTTGTCAGTTAATTGTCAAAGGGGTTACTATCAGTAGCAATCGATAGTGATTAGTGCTAATGCGATTCTTTTTTTTTTTCTTTAATGCTTGAACTCAGGACCCTGAGATCAAGACCTGAGCTGAGATCAAGAGTCAGACCCTTAAACAACTGAGACACCCAGGCGACTCGCTAATGTAATTCTTTTATACATAAATAGTGATGAACATAGTAAACAGTAATGAGACTCTTAAGAATTAAGTAATTATTTATGTTGGTCTTTAGAATAAATAGAAACAAATAGCATCATGCATGCAGTCAAAATTCCATTCATTATAAGCTATTCCTAGTATTTCTCTAATATTTTTGGTTTAAACTTAGTCACTAATGAACTTGTTACCAATAGGCTCCACATATTAAGGATATAAAATCAGAAATTCTATTTTCCAAACACTGCAAAAAAAGATCATTCCTAATACGAACATTGTGAAGAATGTAGACAAGCATATTAGGTTTCTACTGCTGCATGACAAAGAAATATTACTTTAGAGGCTTAAACAACACCCATTTATTATCTCACAATTTCTGTAGGTCAAGAGCCTGGTCGCAGAATAACTAGATTCTATGCTCAAAGACTCTCAGGCTGAAATCAGGGTGCAGGCCAGCCCATGTTTTTTAAAGGCAATAAGAAAAATTACTTCAAGCTCATTCAGGTCGTCAAAATTCAGTTTCCAACAGTTATGGGACTTGTCATGTGATCCCTTTAATGTCATGTGACCCCTTTAATGTCATTTGACATTAAAAGCCAGAAATGGAGAATCTTACTCTTATGAATTATTTTTCTTTCCCTTTCTTTCTTTCTTTCTTTCTTTCTTTCTTTCTTTCTTTCTTTCTTTCTTTCCTTTCCTTCTTTCAGATTTTATTTATTTAGTTGAGAGAGAAGAGTGAGCGGGAGGGACACAGAATCTGAAGCAGACTCCACACTGAATGCAAAGCCTGACGTGGGGCTCGATCTCATGATCTTGAGATCATGACCTATGCCAAAACCAAGAGTCAGACACTCAACTGACTGAGCCACCCAGGTACCCCTAATCTCTTTCATTAGGAGGAGCTAAGTTTCTTTTAAGGGCTCCTCTAATTAGGTTAGACCCATTAAAGGTAATATCCCATTTTATCATTAACTGATTTGTGACTTTAAAGAGACCCTCAAAATCCCTTCACACCAGCACCTAATCCACTGTTTAATAACTTGGAGAAAAAGTGTATGTTCACCAAAAAAAGGGATCTTGAGGGGTCATCTTATAATTCTGTCTAACATAAGAAGTGCATTGAAAACCTAAAGAGGTTAACCTTATCCCCATGTATTTAGGCAGTGCTGGAGCATTCCTCCACTGTCCACTACCAGGGTAGAGAAAATCTATATTATAACCTAATTGTACATGGAAATTGATAACAAAAATAAATTGACTGAATTTCATTTTTGAAAGAGTGTTGAAAGATTTTCTTTTTACCCAATTCCTTCAAGGAAAAACTAAATTTCATAAATAGAGAACTAAAGAAACTTGAAAATAGACTAATACATAAGGGTTATGAAAGTTCCATCACAGTGAGGCGTCCCTTTCAAGAAACCTGCAAGTACTCTTATCCGTGTGTAAATAGCTCATGACATACCAAATTATCCTTATTCCTTGAACAGTCCCTACAGTGTCATGTCTGTTCCATTTGTTCATTTTATACTTTCTATGTGGATTAGTAGGCCATTCTAGGTGTGCCCATAAACCTCCTTCTATTTTCAAAACATTTAGCTGATATATTAAAACCTGTCTGAAAGTATTCCTTTTTTTCTGGGATCCCACAGTAACTTATTTTTAATGGACTGAATGCTGGAACACCACTCCCACAATTCATATGCTGCAGCCCTAACCCATGGTGATGGCATTTAGAAGTGAGGTCTTGGGAGGCCTTGGGAGGTAATTAGGTTGTACATAAGGTCATGAAGATATGGCCCTCATGAAGGGATTGATGTTCTTATAAGAAGAGAAAGAGACCAGAGCTCTTTTCCTCTCTGCCATATGAGGACACAGTGAGGACAATTCTGTTCTGTAAAGAGAAAAGAATTGAAGTTTTATATATTACATCAACACATGGGAAAAATTATTTGGCTGTTAAAATATCACCTTTCACCACCCATAAAATCATTTCATTTTGATGGACCCTAGTATTTTCTCATATTTGGTAAAATATTACTGTTGGAAAAAATAAATCACATGGTTTCCAGGCATAACAGCAAAATCCTTTTGGGTCATTAAGTAATATCTACTTTCTAAAATAATCAGCAGACAGAACATGGTAAGGAACTAAGTACCAAAGGGCAAACCTACATGCTCAGACTAGGAAAAATACAGATATAGAAAAATAAGCTTACTTTCATGTCTTCATGCAGCATGGATGGAATTTTGGAGGCATTTACTTAAAAGTTGTGTCATCCAATATCAGACGAATAACTCTATGTAATCCATAAATGGATTTCTTCATGAACTATATGGCATATTATTGGTAGAAGTTAA
>NW_024423344.1:57748985-57761343 GCF_017311325.1 Ursus maritimus | reverse complement strand
TTCTTTCTTTCCTTTCCTTCTTTCAGATTTTATTTATTTAGTTGAGAGAGAAGAGTGAGCGGGAGGGACACAGAATCTGAAGCAGACTCCACACTGAATGCAAAGCCTGACGTGGGGCTCGATCTCATGATCTTGAGATCATGACCTATGCCAAAACCAAGAGTCAGACACTCAACTGACTGAGCCACCCAGGTACCCCTAATCTCTTTCATTAGGAGGAGCTAAGTTTCTTTTAAGGGCTCCTCTAATTAGGTTAGACCCATTAAAGGTAATATCCCATTTTATCATTAACTGATTTGTGACTTTAAAGAGACCCTCAAAATCCCTTCACACCAGCACCTAATCCACTGTTTAATAACTTGGAGAAAAAGTGTATGTTCACCAAAAAAAGGGATCTTGAGGGGTCATCTTATAATTCTGTCTAACATAAGAAGTGCATTGAAAACCTAAAGAGGTTAACCTTATCCCCATGTATTTAGGCAGTGCTGGAGCATTCCTCCACTGTCCACTACCAGGGTAGAGAAAATCTATATTATAACCTAATTGTACATGGAAATTGATAACAAAAATAAATTGACTGAATTTCATTTTTGAAAGAGTGTTGAAAGATTTTCTTTTTACCCAATTCCTTCAAGGAAAAACTAAATTTCATAAATAGAGAACTAAAGAAACTTGAAAATAGACTAATACATAAGGGTTATGAAAGTTCCATCACAGTGAGGCGTCCCTTTCAAGAAACCTGCAAGTACTCTTATCCGTGTGTAAATAGCTCATGACATACCAAATTATCCTTATTCCTTGAACAGTCCCTACAGTGTCATGTCTGTTCCATTTGTTCATTTTATACTTTCTATGTGGATTAGTAGGCCATTCTAGGTGTGCCCATAAACCTCCTTCTATTTTCAAAACATTTAGCTGATATATTAAAACCTGTCTGAAAGTATTCCTTTTTTTCTGGGATCCCACAGTAACTTATTTTTAATGGACTGAATGCTGGAACACCACTCCCACAATTCATATGCTGCAGCCCTAACCCATGGTGATGGCATTTAGAAGTGAGGTCTTGGGAGGCCTTGGGAGGTAATTAGGTTGTACATAAGGTCATGAAGATATGGCCCTCATGAAGGGATTGATGTTCTTATAAGAAGAGAAAGAGACCAGAGCTCTTTTCCTCTCTGCCATATGAGGACACAGTGAGGACAATTCTGTTCTGTAAAGAGAAAAGAATTGAAGTTTTATATATTACATCAACACATGGGAAAAATTATTTGGCTGTTAAAATATCACCTTTCACCACCCATAAAATCATTTCATTTTGATGGACCCTAGTATTTTCTCATATTTGGTAAAATATTACTGTTGGAAAAAATAAATCACATGGTTTCCAGGCATAACAGCAAAATCCTTTTGGGTCATTAAGTAATATCTACTTTCTAAAATAATCAGCAGACAGAACATGGTAAGGAACTAAGTACCAAAGGGCAAACCTACATGCTCAGACTAGGAAAAATACAGATATAGAAAAATAAGCTTACTTTCATGTCTTCATGCAGCATGGATGGAATTTTGGAGGCATTTACTTAAAAGTTGTGTCATCCAATATCAGACGAATAACTCTATGTAATCCATAAATGGATTTCTTCATGAACTATATGGCATATTATTGGTAGAAGTTAAGGTCATGTAAAGTTTACAGATTAACTTGTGTTTCTAACCAATATGTCCTGACCATTTCACAAAGAGCATAAATCAGTATTTCTGTTTGATAGTGATAGATTGTCAGAAAAGGACAATCAACTTAGAAGTTTCAATAGTCTAAAAAATTTTGAGAATAGGACAAAAAAAGTATTAATCTAGCATCTGTAATGAACTATTTATTAAGGGCAGAGTAATCATGCATGCTCTGAAGTACACCAAAATAAATAGAAGTACTGTTTAACTAGCCAAGAAATAGAAAGAACAATGAAAGATTTGTGAAACTAATTCTGATTGTAATAAATTTTCAGCTAAAAAAAATCATAAAAGTCACAACATGTAGCATGTCATAATGTGTAACAGACAATGTTTGGGGTTTACAGGTATTGATTAGATAAAATTTAAATGCAGTAATTTACCATTTATACTTTTGGCAGTGAATTGTTTCTTTTTTCCAGGATTGTGTATTCACTATACACACATACAACTATGTGTAGTTATATACAATCTATAACGCCCAGTTATTGACATGTAAAACATTTTTTGCTCAATAATTTAATTAGTTTATGTTAATTCTCATTTTTAATTTGCATAAAATAAACTCACTTAACAATTACTGCACAATGCTTTGAGTTCTAAGTGCCTGATTTTGTGCTTGTTTTGCTATACTAATCTCCCTGGAGCCTGCCAACTCTGAAAACTAGACTCACATTCTGTGTTTTACAAATGAAATTTGTAACTGAGGTTAAGGTAGGTTAAATAAACTGTTCAACATTAAACCACCAACACGTATGTCAAAGCCAGAATTGAAAATAAGTATGACCTGCTTAAAATTGGGGACATATCACAATCTAAACTCATATCCACATTTTTCTTATGTCTCTCTCAGCTATTCAAAACTAATGTTAGGCCTGTGACATTGTATATGGTGGGAATGAGAAGAGGCAAACAATCTCATAGTTGTAGTTCACTTACGTAAAATTTAAAAAAATAAGAATTATTGAATTGGATGGTGTTAGGTATCAATTTTCTGATGAATGGATATAGAAAAGGACATATGGAAATTCCTGTGGCTATTTATAGTGATGTAACTAATGAATGCAGGCATTCTCCAAATATCCAGTTACATTTATTTCACACTGATCAATCAGTGATCCAATTGGCCAAGCTGGACTACAGGTAAAGACAAATATTCTAGCAGTATTTTCCAAGCAAAATTTATTTCCTTTTTTAACATCAAAAAACAATATTAATATTGAGGAATTAAAATCAAAGCATCAAAGGAAACTTAATGGAATAGTCATTATGCAATTCTAATTCACTCTTAGTTGCTGCCCTCTAGCAAAGCTCTTACCTATCTCTAAAGGAATAAAAGAGAAATTAACATATTCCCCCAATGGTCGGGAGATTCATTTTCTTAACTTTATAAAATAATAGAGAACTTTCAAAGACTAGTTCAAATTTCTCAGCTAATATTTGGACTGATTTTACAGACATTAAAAATATTGTAGAAATGTTGTATTATATATTTCTAATTCTTGAATTAGATATATATAGATATACTTGATATCTATAGATATATAAATATATATCTAGTATATAAATATATATCTAGTAGTAGATATATAGTATTTCTTGAATAGAAATATATAATACAGAAGGGAATATTAAGGGGACAGCCAGTGTTTATGTTCATTTGTCAACCATTGACACACTACCAGGGCTCAAAGAGACATCAGAAGCCAATTCGCTAAATCTGCCAGGTACTCAGCTGCCTGATGTCTGAATGTCCTCCAGTTGCTACCAGAAAGAATTAAAAGGATTATCTAAAACACATTTGCCCACTCTCCATTATTTCCTTTCTATGGGATTCTTCCATCTTCTCTGAGTTTCAGTTATGACATAAATGTCAACCCATCCACTTTCTAATACTCCCTAAAATTTCCCCTAACATTCATTTTATTTTGGCAGATCTGTCTCTGTCTGAGAATTCCGTGAACATTTCAAAAATGAGTTGGAGAAAAGAAAGCATGAATGATATTCTTTCTTTACCTCATCAGAAAATGGAAAGCTATATAGCTTTCATTGTTACATTTTTTTAAATTTATAATATTTTCAGGGTATGACATATGGCATATTATAATTTAAATAAAATTTGATGAATCAGCTATAAATTTTAATGACATAGGCATAAATGAAATAATATTGGTGTCAAAAGGCAGAACAATATATTCTAAGGAATTAAAATAATCAAATTCACTGGCATACTGTGAATTTATGGATGTAAAGAAATAATAATTCAAACAATTGCAAAAAAATATACTACAATTTCCACATCCAATATTTCAACATTTGAAATTCTCCCTTCAGAGTTCTGATTATGCAAGACATTTCTATAAAATAAATAGTTTATTATGTAATTTTAAAATGTGACCACCATACAATCTTCATTGAATGTGATAGTGGAATTTTAAAATATTTTACCTAATGTTTGTGGGCTAACAGAAAGACAAGGCCAATTTAAGTTGCATAATCTTAGAATGCTTCACTAATTCAATAACCCACAGAAGCAGTAAACAAGTAACAGTAAAAACCCTGCCTCTAAGGAGTAGTATGATATTTTGTATTTATTTAATTCGTGTGCGTTGTCATGTTATTTTTACAATCCCATTTTAGTTAAGACCTCTGATATTACTGTAGAAGTCCAAATCCTATAATAAGCAACAGGTAGACACCAAGGGAACGATGAATAATTTATAGAACTATTTATCTTACAAAATTCAGAATATGTCACATACAAAGGCCTTTTACTGATCTTATGTTCCCATCAATTTCATTGACCAACATTTTAAAGCACACTACTCTGGATGTCAGAGATTCATTCATTCATATAATCAATACTATTGATTGCCTACCACATGACACACATACTTTAGATGCCACGTTTGCAGTAAGTAGTGAACGAGAGAGAAAAGTTCCCTACCCTCATAGAGCTTATATTTTAGAGGGCACATTGAATACATAGATACTTCATTATATCATTTAATTTCTGAAAGTGTTAATATGATGAAGAAAAACAAAACAGTAAATGGTGCAGGGGGTTTACTTGGGTATTGATTTTAGGTAGAACTAATAGCAAGACTGTGGTGATGAAGACAACTTTTGAGAAACCTAAATGAAATGAGGGATTGAGTTACCTGGACAGATCTCAAGGTGGAGAAAACAAAAGTATAATAGTCCAGAATCTGGAACAAGTTTGGCTTGTTTAACACAACAAAACAATATTGCAGGGAATGGCGAGGCAAATAGGGGATGAGGACACCTGGTCATAGAGGTCTTGAGGACTGCAGAAAAGATTTCATATTTATTGTAGGTGTGATGAGAATCCATCGGAAATTTGTGATTCTGAAAGCCAGTTCTAGATTCTGTGTTGCAAAATCAGGGTAGATAGGAAGAGTAAAAACAGACCAATTAGCAGGTTGTTGCTAAAGTTAAGGCAAGACATAAACAAATACTACTGGTTTCAGTGCTGACATGCAAGAACTTAGAATTTGTCACCCCAGTTCTTAAAACAAGGGAAATAACTGACAAAATTGAAGGAAAAAAAAATCAACATTTTTTTCTTGGAACTATCAGAAAATCGAGGATAGGCGAATGAAAAGGATTACAGCTATCGGGTGCTTACCTGGAACAGAAAAGCCTCTGGAGCCATGAAGTGGTAAGAACACTTCAATCACAATTCTCATGAATTGTTGGAGGCTGAGTGGGCTAGCATGGGACTGAAAAACTCCAAGGGACTGCAACCATAGCACCCCTTCACACACACGTACTTTTGTTACTTTTGTAGATTTTAGCTCCAGGAATTCCATTCTCAGGATAAAGAGCCAAGAAAAACAATCCCCTCAGGGCTCTGACAGTAGAGTAGAAAAGTAAACATTCTGAAGTATATGGCCAGAGCATTCCTTTTGTTTTACTGAGAGTAAGAGGCAAATCCGTTCATACTTAGTATGGTTTGAGTAATACAAACTTTTGTCTCTGATACAGGAATCTTGTGTGTTTTTTTTTTTACTAGAATCCATAAAACAGTGGTATATTAACATGTTAGCTGGCAAATAGGGAAAATGTCAGACATTTCACAATTCTTGATGCAATAAACTTCACCTAGCAAGTTATCTAAACTCAGGTAAGGCCTCTATATAGTCTCTGGACAAAGGTAACTATTCTCTTGCAAGGGAGAGTTCACTTTTGCTAGCCCAAAGGTTTCAGGGGACTCTGGGAATTCAAGTATGTCTAGCATGTTCACTCACATGTCTGCATCCCATGTGGCAGCAATGCACTCCTTCCCTATCAGGGACTGATTCTAGTATAGGGACTTGCACGGGCTGTGAATTCAACCATTGCAGCAATTTTGCTACTCAATCATGAGATCCTCAGCCTAATTTTTTTTTATCACAGTTAGCTCTGGTCACTGAAAGAGAGGGGATCTTTTGATGTTTATATAAAATCTATTTAACTTTCACACCATTTCTTGGTTTGGCATTTGGTTGACCTGATAATGCAAGTTATTTTATTTTTAAGTTTGTTAAGGATAGTTAAGAAAAATCAGCTGTCCATGATAGTTTTCAAATGTTCCTTATTTTTGGAAAATTTAAAAATATTACACTGGCCAGTGCAATTCCTTCTACCTAACTCAGATGAGAGTTCTAATTGTAATGCTCCCTGAGAAAGAAGCTAGACTGTTTACACACAAAATTTGTCAATAATTGGTCAAACCCATGGTACTTCCAGACTTCTCCACAAACAGCAAGACTCAGGTGGCCAGACCAAACCTCAGACAAAGATTTGTAGGTCCTGATATTTAGAATCTGACTAATATACAGGAAGAAAAAAAATAGTAAGTTCCAGAGATATTGGCAGGACACTTACAGTGTATGTTACTTCTAGAAACGTCCTTCACATCAACACTGAAAAAGCATCTGTTTTTCCAAGGCACAACTCAAGCATATGTGTGCACCAAATACTTCTACAAGTGGGAAACAGTGACAAATCGATTCCTGAATCACCTGTACTTATTTTATTTACTAGAATTCACTAAAAGACTGCTTAGATTAGTGCACTTCTTTTAATTCAGTGGAGTTAATTGAAAGAAAAATAAATGTTTTTAATGGTACCATCTAATTTTACTGAAAATGGAGATAAAAACCATAATTGATAAAAGAAGAGTATAAACCATTTTAGAAGTAATCTCAATATGTGAAGCTGGTTAAGTAAAATCTAAAAATGCCAGGTAGTTTAACTCTAAAAGCCACTAAGTTGCAAATGTTAATTAGTTGGAAATGTTTCAATATTGGGATATTAAAAGCAGTAATGACAGTAGAATAATTTGAAAGTTCAGGCTCACATGATTCTCAAAGAGGGGAAATCAACTCACATTATGTCTTAAGAGTCAAATAACTAAGGCTGAGAATTACTGCTTTAGATAAAATTGTGTGGCTTTCTCTAAAGTATTAGGGCAAGGACATTGTAATATAGCAAATCAGCAAAACTAGCAATTGAAAATCTCAGTCAGTTGAGCAGTATCTGACTCTTGATTTCAGGTTAGGTCATGATCTCCGGGTCTTGAAATCAAGTCCCTGTTTGGGCTCCATGCGCAGCATGGAGTCTGCTTCTCTCTCTCCCGCTCCTTGCTTGCATGCTCTCTTTCTCTCTCTCAAATAAATAAAATACAATATTTTTTAAAAAAACCAAGAAAACGGAAAGATGCAGGAAAGATATTTTCAAAGAAATCATGAAGTTTATACATAATTTTGACTATATTAAAGACATAGCATGTTGGGTATTTTGATGATGAAATGGTGATTAGTACATGAAAATATTAATTAAATATAAGGAAGTTGTAAATATGTGAGAAATAGTACTGGTTGTCTTATGAAGGATACTACTTATCATTCATTGTTTTAGGTCAATATGGTTGAAAATTCAAAACACAAAGAATAGCCACCTAAACATGATATTGAAAATATAGAAACATAAGTCACTAAGAACATAGAATCACACACTGCTTCATCTGCAGAGAAAAAAATTAAAGAGAACAAGGAATGCCTGCTATTTTTCATTATAAAGCTTTCTGGTTGTATTTTATTATTATACATTTAAGTATTTATATCATTACTGTAATGAAAATAATTATTTTCTGGTTTGAAAAAAATAATTAATGTAGATATAGGATCCATCATATTTCAGGCCAAAAAAAAAAGAAATCAAGGAAAAGAAAACATAAAATAGATTTTGAATTCTTTTTTTTTTTTTTTTTAATGTTTTATTATATTACGTTAGTCACTATACAGTACATCCCTGGTTTCTGATGTAAAGTTTGATGATTCATTAGTTGCGTATAACACCCAGTGCACCATGCAATACGTGCCCTCCTTACTACCCATCACCAGCCTATCCCATTCCCTCACCCCCCTCCCCTCTGAAGCCCTCAGTTTGTTTCTCATAGTCCATAGTCTCTCATGCTTCATTCCCCCTTCTGATCATCCCCCCTTCTTTATCCCTTGAATTCTTGAAGTAATTTTTTTTTCCATACAACAGTGTGATGAAGTAAAATTAAGAACTTAAGCTCTTTCTTGTAGTGCCTCTGTGGTGGTAGGCTGCTTTAGGATGAAGCTGAACATCTCTTTCTCAGCTCCTGGCTGCCAGAAATGCAATGAAATGGGTGACAAATGCAAACTTCGCACATTTTATGAGAAGCGTATGGCCACAGAGCTTGTTGCTGATGCTGTGGGTGAAGAATGGAAGGGTTACGTGGTCCGACTCAGTGGTGGCAATAACAAACAAGGCTTCCCCCTGAAGCAAGGTGCTTTAAGCCACGACCATGCCCACATGTTGCTGAGTAAGGAGCATCCCTGTTACAGACCAGGAGGACTGGAGAAAGAAAGCACAAATCTATATGAGATTGCATAGTGGATGCCAATCTCAGTGTTCTCAACTTGGTCATTGTTTAAAAAGACGGGAGGAGGATATACCTGGACTCACTGATACTACTGTGCCTCATTGCCTGGGACCCAAAAGAGCTAGCAGAATTCACAAACTTTTCAATCTCTCTAAAGAAGATGATGTCTGCCTGTATGTTGTGAGAAAACCCCTAAACAAAGAAGGTAAGTAAGCTAGAACCAAAATGCCCAAGATTCAGCATCTTGTTATTCCACCTGTCCTCCAACACAAATGTCAGCATATTGTTCTGAAGAAACAGCATATTAAGAAAAATAAAGAAGAGGCTGCAGAATATGCTAAACTTTTGGCCAAGAAAATGATGGAAGCCAAAGAAAAATGACAGGAACAGTTCACCAAGAGACAGAGACTGTCCTGTCTGACAGTTTCTACCTCTGAGTCCTGTCAAAAATGAGATTCTTTTTTTTTTTAAGATTTTATTTATTTATTTGACAGAGAGAGAGAGTGAGAGAGAGAGAGCATGCACACAAGCACAAGCAAGGGGAATGGCAGGGAGAGGGAGAAGCAGACTCCCTGCTGAGCAGGGAGCCTGAAGCAGGGCTGGATCCTAGGACCCTGGGATTATGACCTGAGCTGAAGGCAGATGCTTAACCGAATGAGCCACCCAGGCGCCCCAAAAATGAGATTGTCTAAGAGTAGCAAATAGATCAGACATAAAAAAAAAGAACTTAAGAATATCAAAGTCTTAGAATAAAGTGACATGCAAAGACCACTGAATTAAATCTAAAACAAATGGTTGAATATTTTACGTAAATCTTATTTAATAAATATATACATGAATAAATATTCTTGACAGAGACAGTATAACAAGAATAAATCCATAGAGACTATAAAAATTTGGCTCTAAAAAATTCAGGACAGATGGAAAATAAAATATAATAAACTTGTTGTGTAAAGGATAAAATAAAACAAGTTTTCAACTTTAACTCTGAAAATTCAATAAATGAACATCAAAGAGTCAACTTTTAAGTAGACAGAAGTGGAATTTAAAACTGGGTAGGTCTCTTTCAAATGATTAAGGAGGAACAAAGCAATATTTGATGAAAGTTGCAACAAAAAAGCTATATATGTATTTATATATGGGAAATAGAACTTATGATATTTTAGTAAATGTATATTCTAGATTAATATATTTGTCTCAAATCAAGGGATTGTTTTCTAAGACACGTAAAAATAAAATCAAGTCAAAATAATATCATAACTAATAAATAACAAAAGAGTAAATTAATTTTTAAAGAACTATGTCAAAATAAAAATGTGGCCAAAATTGATCCAAAAAAATCAAAAAAATTGATTTTTTTAAAGACATCTAAAAAATATAATCCCTAAAGCATGTGTATCAACTAAGATATGTAAGTAAATATGGAATAAGCAAAAATTATTTCTGTGTATTTTTAACTATTGACTGATAGGAATTATTGCTCCTTGGCTAGTTAATAGCAAGTAGCCTTGCTTGAAAATTTTGACACTAATTACATTATTGTCTTCAGGGCCATGAACAAAAAAGATTTAAAATATAACTTAGTAGGAAGATAGATTTAGCCTTCTATTACATTCCACCCTAGTTCATAAGAGTGCTGTGATTTTCAGGATTGCTTTTCCCCAGCATAGCCAATGTTAAACATGGCATTTCTCAAAACAATGAACAGGTACATGTTTAAAACTGGGTTCATGTAGTTTCATTAAACCCACATGGAAATAAAAATGAGCATGCGATTAACTTCAGTAATGGGGAAAATGATACAGAAGAAAAAAAAGTGGATGTATTTAAAATAGCATGTGGCTCATACTTATTTCATCCCATCATGCGTGTCCTCTAGAATATTTATAATAATAAATTAAAAGATTATTATCTGAATCTTTTGTCAGAATCTGGATTGTTTACCACAAAGTATAATAACAACAGAGCAAAAGACTTCCATGTCCTGCAGAATGGCACACTAATTTTATCACAAATACAGAGTCAAGAACCATATGATCCTTTCAATTGATGCAGAAAAAGCATTTGACAAAATACAGCATCCTTTCCTGATTAAAACCCTTCAGAGTGTAGGGATAGAGGGTACATTACTCAATTTCATAAAAACCATCTATGAAAAGCCTACAGCGAATATCATTCTCAATGGGGAAAAGCTGAAAGCCTTTCCCTTAAGATCAGGAACACGACAAGGATGCCCACTCTCGCCATTATTATTCAACATAGTACTAGAAGTCCTTGCAACAGCAATCAGACAACAAAAAGGGATGGATAAAAGGTATCCAAATCGGCAAAGAAGAAGTCAAACTGTCTCTCTTCGCAGATGACATGATATTCTATATGGAAAACCCAAAAGAATCCACTCCCAAACTACTAGAAGTTATAGAGCAATTCAGTAATGTGGCGGGATACAAAATCAATGCTCAGAAATCAGTTGCATTTCTATACACGAATAATGAGACTGAAGAAAGAGAAATTAGGGAATCCATTCCATTTACAATAGCACCAAAAATCATACGTTATCTTGGAATTAACTTAACCAGAGATGTAAAGGATCTATATTCTAGAAACTACAAATCACTCTTGAAAGACATTGAAGAAGACACAAAAAGATGGAAAAATATCCCATGCTCATGGATTGGAAGAATTAACATAGTTAAAATGTCTATGCTACCCAGGGCAATCTGCACTTTCAATGCCATCCTGATCAAAATATCAATGACATTTTTCAAAGAACTGGAACAAATAGCCCTTAAATTTGTATGGAAACAGAAAAGGCCCCGAATCTCCAAGGAACTGTTGAAAAGGAAAAACAAAGCTGGGGGCATCACAATGCCGGATTTCGAGCTGTACAACGAAGCTGTGATCACAAAGACAGCATGGTACTGGCACAAAAACAGACACATAGACCAATGGAACAGAATAGAGAACCCAGAAATGGACCCTCGGCTCTTTGGGCAACTAATCTTTGATAAAGCAGGAAAAAACATCCGGTGGAAAAAAGACAGTCTCTTCAATAAATGGTGCTGGGAAAATTGGACAGCTACATGCAAAAGAATGAAACTTGACCACTCTCTCACACCATACACAAAGATAAACTCCAAATGGATGAAAGACCTCGATGTGAGACAGGAATCCATCAAAATCCTAGAGGAGAACATAGGCAGCAACCTCTACGACATCGGCCAAAGCAACCTTTTTCATGACACATCCCCAAAGGCAAGAGAAACAAAAGATAAAATGAATTTATGGGACTTCATCAAGATTAAAAGTTTCTGCACATCCAAGGAAACAGTCAGAAAAACTAAGAGGCAGCCCACGGAATGGGAGAAGATATTTGCAAATGACACTACAGATAAAGGACTGGTATCCAAGATCTACAAAGAACTTCTCAAACTCAATACACGAGAAACAAATAAACAAATCAAAAAATGGGCAGAAGATATGAACAGACACTTTTCCAATGAAGACATACAAATGGCTAACAGACACATGAAAAAATGTTCAAAATCATTAGCCATCAAGGAAATTCAAATCAAAACCACACTGAGATACCACCTTACGCCAGTTAGAATGGCAAAAATAGACAAGGCAAGAAACAACAATTGTTGGAGAGGATGTGGAGAAAGGGGATCCCTCCTACATTGTTGGTGGGAATGAAAGTTGGTACAG
>NW_024423344.1:57747991-57748975 GCF_017311325.1 Ursus maritimus | reverse complement strand
CCCAATGTTCATAGCAGCATTGTCCACAATAGCTAAATCGTGGAAGGAACCGAGATGCCCTTCAACAGATGACTGGATTAAGAAGATGTGGTCCATATATACAATGGAATATTACTCAGCCATCAAAAAGAACAATTTCTCAACATTTGCTGCAACATGGATGGGACTGGAAGAAGTAATGCTAAGTGAAGTAAGTCAAGCAGAGAAAGACAATTATCATATGATTTCACTCATTTATGGAACATAAGAAGTAGGAAGATCGGTAGGAGAAGAAAGGGAAGAAGAAGGGGGGGTAAACAGAAGGGGGAATGAACCATGAGAGACTATGGACTCTGGGAAACAAACTGAGTGCTTCAGAGGGGAGGGGGGTGGGGGATTGGGATAGGCCGGTGATGGGTATTAAGGAGGGCACGTATTGCATGGTGCACTGGGTGTTATACGCAAGTAATGAATCATGGAACTTTACATCAAAAACTATGGATGTACTGTATGGTGACTAACATAATATAATAAAACAATATTATTAAAAAAAAAATACAATCACCAAAGACAGTGAAAATGAGAGATGGACATGGAGACAGAAGAAAAAAGAAACCTGATTAAAAAAAAAAATAAAAGTAAATATGCTCAGAAGTCAAAAATAGGACTGTGAATGCTGAGTGTTGCTTATTTCTTTTCTTTTTAAAGATTTTATTTATTTATTTGACAGAGAGAGACAGCAAAAGAGGGAACACAAGCAAGCAGAGTGGGAGGGAGAAGCAGGCTTCCCGCCAAGCAGGGAGCCTGATGCAGGGCTGGATCCCAGGACCCTGGGATCATGACCTGAGCCAAAGGTAGATGCTTAACGGCTGAGCCACTCAGGCACCCCTGAGTGGTGCTTATTTCTGACCTTGATCTTACATTTGAAACATCTGCTGAACCCTAGAGAACTTCTTTTTGAAGGTAACATGGAATTCAGAAAAAAAAAAAAAAAAAAAAAAAAAA
>NW_024423344.1:57713560-57747981 GCF_017311325.1 Ursus maritimus | reverse complement strand
AAAAAAAAAAAAAAAAAAAAAAAAAGAGGTGAAATCTAGTACCTTCCCAAAGTTCAGGGTCAAATAAAAGCTTTCACATGAATATGGACCAAAAAGGTCCAAACCTCAAATAAGGATGAAATAAATGTAAATTTATCCTGCAGAATGATCTGCAAAGAGAATTTTCCTGCCTGAAAACAGGTACTGGGTGGAGGAAACAAATCCTCAACTAAGAATATGTAACCACAAACTGGGCCTCATGTGTATTTGTGTTCCAGATTCAGACTATCTGTGTCATCCAAAAATTCTCAAACCACAAAATGTGTTCCTAAACAAAAACCCAGCAAAAAAGATATGCATGTGATTAGCAAACTTCAGGAAGGGAAGCAATGATACAAAAGAAGAGAAAGTAGATGTATTTAAAATAGTATCTGGCTAGTACTGATGTCAGTCTCTATATTCAAAAAAGATACAGTGAGGCATTACAACTCCAGTCACCAATAAGACTTTCTCCTTCCCTCTAATCAATTCTTACTCTATCCTGGATGGTATTCTAACAGTTAGAATAGAGGGAAACACCTGGCCTATTGATTTTACTTTCATGATAGGCTTTCAATGAGGAGAAGCAACACTGAAAGGGTGAGGGAGAAGACATCCGTTGAATAAAGTTTTGAGTTTTCATAATTATAATTTAACTGCTGTAATAACACTGACATTGTGATTTTTAAATTATATGGGGCATGCCTAACATTATATACCAAAATTCTAATTATACATGGGCATGTTTCTGTAACTTTTTACTGCCAACAACATATAGTTTTAAGTATTATAATTTGATAATAAATCCAAATATCTTACTGGGGGGGGGAGTCACTCTTTTTTAAAACTTTTTAATATACCTGATTATGTGAGGGCCTTCATTTATTCATATGAGCTTTTGGGCAAGTCTGTTACAAAAGTTACTTCGACTTTGGAATTCCATTTATTTTAAAGAACAATTTTTGGGGGGGAATGCCATGGTAACACCTTTCCATCCATGAGTATGGTATAGCTTACTCAATGTTTATTCTTCTTTTATATAGTATATCTAAGTGTTAGTGGATAATTTTCCTAGTAACCAAACAGACCGGAACCAAAAATCCCCAGTTTCCTCCACTAATAAATTTCAAATCATTTGGATTTTCCATTGATAAGATACAAATGTACTTCCTAAAACTCTTATTTCTAAAGAGATATAAACCTTAGAGGCTGCTGCTTCCCATATAAGAGGATAATACTGAAAAAAAAGTCAAAAAGCAAATGTATTTATATTACTTGTGTATATTTTGATACAAATTTCTATCACATAATCTTTTTTATCAACCTAATATTTTGAAATAATTGATTGTAGCATGCAATCATACAGATGCTTTTATAAAAGATTTATTAATTTTTGACACTGCATTGCTGAATGCCTTGGATATATAGGTATTTTTTGTTGTTGTCCAAAGTTAACTTTTGAAGTTAAATTCTGTCTCTTAGGAATTTTTTTATCTTAAGCCACAGGATAAATTTATACTTAACCTCAAAGGATATTTTAAGTGATTCTAACAATCAACAAAAATGTGAAATCTTTGGTTAATGAGAGACTGGGGAAGTGTATCTTTTTATTTTTATTTTTCCTTCTAATCAAATTTTTCTTTAAAAAAAAATGCTCTCAGGATAATTCTCAAGTGTGCTCCCCTCCCCTCCCCTCCCCCCAAGGCAAAAAGTAGAGTGCGACTTTTGGAGAAAAAAATATTTCTACAGGGATTCTCTTTCTGCACACAGCAGGGTTTGACCCCATGTGGCCTTCTCCCTGGAGTGAGTAATTGTCCAGATGAAAGAAGGAATGAATGATCTCACAACGTGAAAGTCAGAGGCAAAACCACAGAGCCTCGAAAGACAAAAGGAGACTGTGCTGCACTCTTCCTTGATTCTTCTTTTTTTCCCTTGCATGACTGTGCTTTAAAATTTGTGGCTCTATACATTTGATGTACTGCTTCCTATTTTGGTCCCTACTGAATATCAAACTCATGAATCTTGTAACTGGAAAAATCGAATTTTTCTGTCCATAAATACTGATAGCATTTAACTCAGAGTATCTAAAACCATTATTGTGTTATACAGAAATCATGGAGGAAAGGAAAAGGAAAATTGGCTTTTTTTAAAAAAAATTCCTTTAAAAATATTTTTTGACATTTTTCCTCTTGTAATTCCATATCAGCATGAATTTATCACAACTGTAATGAAAGAGACCTTACAAAAAATAATTTATAAAAACATTCTTTTACCTACATCATCGGCAATCTTCAAGAGCAAACCAAATAAGTCACATGTACATTATTGACAGTGTTAGTCACTATTTTGTTTGAATTCTTTTCTGCGGTGTGTGTCTCTGGGTGAGTATGTGGGTGTTGTATCTTTTCTTATGTAACTTCAGTTTTTAATTTCCACTCTAAAATAGTTTTTTCAAGCTTACAAAATCAAAAACCATCATAGAGAAATGACTCATAACTTTTTTTGAAAAACAGATATAAATCATGATAATTACAATATTTTAATAATTACATAGTGAATAAGTCAAATATCCTGACCATCCCTTGCACTGTTTCAGGCATCAAGGTAGCATTAAATTTTCCTCAACTTTTAAATTATACCACAGACTTGTAAAAATCTTTTCAATAAACTGAAACTTTGAAACGGTGTTCTTTACATCATCATGACTGACCACTTCCTTTCAGAATTGCATTTGATATATTCAAATTCAGCCATCTTTCTTTACACCTGCGATGACTATTGGTGAAATAGTTATAACTAATGAAATTTCTCCTATATTCTGCATATTGATTGTTTATTTGTAATATACCTTTAATAAAAATACATCAAGAGATATCTCAAGAGTTACAGAGGTCATAGTGTGACTGAAGTGTGGTGAAGAAGAGATATCCCTGTGGAAAGGCCCAAAGAAAGCGTAAAAAGAATTTATTTAAATTAATCTGAATTCTCCACCAATCCATGATTTCAGTCCAATTTTATCTATTCAATGCTGTGTTGTAATTGTAAAGCATGCCACAATCCCTACCTCTACCCCACCAAAGGAATCTCTCTCCCTCTCTCTCTCTCTCTCTCTTTTTCGCGCGCGTGCGCGCACAAACACACACACACACACACACACACACACACACACACACACACACACAACAATGTATACGACATTGGGCATATTGCATGAAGATGGGATATAAAGGGAAATGCATGTGCACTGGTTCACAAAATCTCTGTGAGAAATAAATAAATCTAGAGTTCATGGGGATTATGGGGAAATCAGGGAAGAATCAAGTAGGTAGATTCCAAGGACCAGAGAAGGGTGTGGCCTTAATGTGATAAACCTTCCTTCTCTGGAGAATCATCTCCTATTGTGTTGCATATGGAATGTGATCTCTCTCTGTCTCTTCCTCTATGTAAATAAGACAAAGGTGTGATTGATGTGATCTAATGTCACATTAGATCTAATGTCAAAACCAGAAATTATTTTAGAGTGAAATGATGCAATAAAATGAATACAACTTGGTAATTTTGTTATTGTCTGACAAATTCACTGTATTATGTTGGTAGACCTATGGAATAATTCTGCTGAAGATTCATTCTCAAAAATAAGTTTATTTTATACAATGAAAATACTATATATACATCCAAATAAAAGCAAAATAAAGAGGTAATCTGTGTATTTAAATATTAAAAGATAACATAAAAGTGTAATTTGTTGCTACATATTCAAGTACTCTAATGAGTTTCTAAGTTAGCTATTTCTAACATCAGTGTATTTTCCTTAAAAGTTAGTTGATTTTTCAATGCAATATAGTTATTTTTAATCTTTAAATAATTGTGTAGAGCTTTCTGTATCATTGCATTTTCATGATTAAAAATTTTGGAAGGGCTGGCAATATCATTTTACTCTTCTCTATAGAATATAGTTTTTTTCTAAAGAATATTCTCCTTAAATATGCTGAGGTTCCTGGTGAGCCAAAAATAAATTCAGTTAAATGCATTTTTTTAATTCCATTTTTAACTGAAATCTGCAAACACTACAGGCCAAATATTTTTACAAATATAATTTGTTTTTGTTTTGCCTCCATTCAGTCTATTTTTGGCAAATATTTTAAGAAAATAATACTTCTAAGTTATCACTATTTATAAATATTTGAAAATATTGCAAAATGTATATGCTACAAAATTGTTGATTTTTTCATTTTCATTCCATTCAGGTAAATATTATGAATTTATCCAGTTAAAATATGAACACATCAAAGGATTCTTTCCACATTTCAGTATTCCAAAGTTCAATCAAATAATTTTAAAATTAAATAATGTTTCATTATTTAGTTTATTTATATTTGTCTTGCTTTTGTGGGATGAAATTTGATAGCTTCTTGTTTGCTTTTCTTTTTTGCATTAATTCCGATTCTCTACAATTCAAGAGTTGAATATTCTGGAGCTTCATTTGGCAATTTTAATGGTAATTTGGAAAAAAAAAAAAAAGCGCCGAATACCAGTGCATGTCACTATTTCATCCAAGTTTTATAATATCTTAAATTCTAATTAACAATGATCAGGCAAAACAGAAAGTGAATATTCTTATGCTGGAGTATTTTTGTTTATTCAGCACAAGCATTAGGCTCCTTCTATTAAAATAAACAAGCTGTGGTGTGTGCACTTGTGTGTGTGTGTGTGTGTGTGTGTGTGTGTGTGTGTGAGACTTTTAATAACTCAAGCTTCTCATTAATTGGTACAACATTACATCTTGTTTGGATAGAATCGGGAGTTATATATTTACCACAACCTATCTCAAAGTCCTTTGGCTCCACAGTTTTCTGAATTTAATAAAAAATGTTATTTATACAATGACATTTGCCTCACCAAATTTAGAATGCATTTTATCATTGCAAAAATAATTTTATTATTGATGTAATTTTTAACTAAATTTATAACATATTTTAAAATGTCATATAATCCACATTTAATGAAATATACTTTCAAAAGCTTTACTTTGATTTCATAAATTGGATGAATATATTTGAACCATTTTTGCAGTTATCCGATTTTCTATTAAATGCACTAGATGATATTGTTATAAAATTGTCTGCCTTTACCTGTTTGCAAATATTTTCTTATGCAAATAAATTCACAAATACCAATTAAATTTTCTATGTTCATAAAAAAACTTTGATTAAAATGATCAAAATTAATTTAGAAAAAGAATCATTTGATCTAAATAAAAAATGAATCTTCAGAGTGATATGAAAATGTTATTTCCGCAGTTGCACATGCAATATTTTCACCATGTTCTTACAATAAGTACTCACTGTTGGAGAGACGGTGATGTTTCTTCAGCAGATTTGAGTTGTGTGGTCTCATGACATCAATGATATACCCACTACCTTTCTCTGTCATGGTAGATGTCTAATATCAACAAATATTTTGCTTACCATGAGTTACCAAAAAAGAAAACGCTGTACATATATTTCATTTAAAATGCACTATCTTTTGTTGGCTCATTATTACCAAAGGGGCTTACTACAGAATTTTAAAAGTGCATTATTAGCCAATAAAAGACAAGTAACTTTAGACTTGCACTATAGAAGAAATGATGAAACGCCACAGTCTGGCCGGTTCGGGCTGCTCTAACAAAGCATCATACACTGGATGCCTTAAGCAACAAATATGTTTCTCATAGCCCTGAGGGCTGGGAACTCCAAGATCAAGTTGCCACAGACTCAGAGTCTGATAAGGGTTCAATTCAGAGAAGGTCTTCTCACTGTGTCCTCACACGGTATAAAAAAGGGTAAGCGAGTTCTCTGAGATCTCTCTGATAAGGGCAGTAATCCCATTCCTGAGTATTCCACCCTCATGTGTTAATTTCTGTCATAGCCCTGACCTCCTAACATCATCACTTTGGGGGTTATAATTGCAACAAATGAATTTTGGGGAGACAAACATTCAGTAGAACCATCACAGGAGCTAGCAGGCTATTATTTACATTTATCACATGATGATACATCTCTATTTCTACACTGTCAGGAAAATAAAACAATCCCGCCAACCCAAAGATTCTTCTGTAACAATGTAGAAGAGAAAAAGAACATAACAATAATTGAGTATGTATATTCAATGCTTCTTTGCTGTGACAAAATACTATATACTTAGTGGATGGATTAAACCATATAAAGGTATTCTCTTACAGTTCTGTATGTCAGAAATCCTAAAATCAGGATGTCTGCAGGGCTACATACGTGGTGGACTATAGTGCAAAGGCTGTTTCCTTGCATTTTTCAGCTTCTAGAAGCTTACACGCATTGGCTCAGAGACTTTCATTACTCCAACCTCTGCTTCTGTCATTGTAGCTTCTATTTTGCCTCTGCCTCTTCTGCTTTTCTTCCCCTCACAGGAATTCTTGTGATCACATGGGGCATACCTGGGTAATCCTTTATATCAAATCCTTAATTTATTCACATCTGCAAAATCCCTTTTACTATGTAACACATTCACTGGTTCTGGGGATTAGGACTGGGGATCTTTTTGAAGTTATTATTCTTTCTACCTAAGTAAACATTAATAACATGCATGTAAGGTTGCACAAAAGGGAATACAAAATTAAAACAAAATCTCAGAAACTTTATACAGCACAGCAGAAGAAATAATAAATTCCCTAAACTTCTTGAGAGACCAAAACCTATACCTCCTAACAGTTTTCTTTATGTCTTCTAAGAGAACACTGAGCTAATTCCAGTAGTGCGTTTTTACATATCTAGAGGTCATTTGGTCTGCAAACTTGGAGGTAACTCTATACTGTAAAGCATGGAAAACAAGCTCAGTCTTCAGAGAGATCTCTATTCCACCGGTCAGAGTAAGGACTCAGACTGACATGTTTCCAAGGAAACAGTTTAAGAAAAAGTGGAAGGGAATGCCAAAGAAAAAATGTACCTGATTGAGGTAACAGGCAAGAAAGACTTACTCCAGACTACTGCAGTAGGAAGGGGGGACCGAACTCAGCTCTGCTGAAACAAGATGTGGGAGAGCTTGTAAGGGCTGGATTCAGCTAGTGGAAAAGTACTGTATGACACTTTGGGGAGGTAGGTCGATGTGATTAGACCATGTATGCTTGCTAATTGGTACTTATCAAAGTTAGGCTCCTATCCTCCCACAGAGACTGGGTGATAGGGGCTCTATCTTTCTTATGATTACATTTTAAAGGGATGACTCCCAGCTCCTTGAGAAAGACATTCCTGGGTTATAAAACTGGTAAAAGGCTGGGAGGGGATTTGCATGTCAGTGGGTAGAGAAAGGATTTACATAGTGCATTTCCTAAGGTAAACACTCTAAGGTAAAGGGAGGTCTAGGGCCTAGACTTAGGAAGAAACCTGTCTAAAGCTGAATCAAGCTAAGGGGAACACTAAGGAAGTCTTGGTCAGGGAAAACCATTTCTTTGCCCTTTGTAAATGGAGAAAGACATTTTCATTTATTCTTACATTGTATCTACACCTTCACTCTAAGTTTCTACATTTCTTACCGACCTCATAGACTAGAAGCCTGGCTTCTAACCAGTTCAACAAGTGACCTTCAGGACAACTGTATTTAATACTTTTCCCATCACACTGGATAGGATTAGCTGCTTGTAACCACTTAGGTCAAAGAAGAGTACATTTTTTTATCAGTGACTGCAGACCCAGAAAGGGAGTTTTTAGTTATGTAGAACCTGAATATATCCAGGAAAAGAAGGAAGGGCTACTAGTGGTATATTCTGAGGTTAGGCCATGTGTTAAAATAAGAACTCTGCTCTGTGAGTACACATTGTGCACCACAGTAGAAACTGGAAATACAATGCAAGCCCACCCTGACATGTTAATATAACTTTGAATTATATTTTACGATTGCAGAGAGAACATTTTGACATGAATTCTGAACCAGTTAGAACCTTGGGATAACAAGATAAACTAAGGAAGTCTGGGACAGACGTTGACTTCAGGTTGTTACTGGATCCAGCAAACACACATTGTAAGAACCTGGTTACTGGCAACATAGAAGCCTCGTAACCATGAAAATATCAGTAACAAGAGATCTATTTTCCTATGGACAGTGCACACCCATGCAGCTTGACGTCTATGGAGTACAATGTAAAGTGGAAATTACCTCCAGGAAAGATAATCTTTTGAAAGAATTGTAACTAGAGACAGGACATGGCTGAAAACTAAATTTCAGCTGGAAAATTGAGAGGCATATCCAGAGACAATCCTGGAACTGATCAGGCTCTGCTTATGGAATTAGATAATGAGAAATGCAGAGATTACTCAGGGATAAAAATATTGATCTACTGAATAAAACCAAGCTTGACGACTCCAAAAAGGACAGTCAGAGTTTTGAAATATGTCAGGCCATGCCTCTCCAATTTGTTTCTCCTCCATAAGAAGTAACACAATAAAAAACTGCTGAAAAATGGCATTTCAATGTAGGTGGATAAATTAATAATGCACAGAAAAGTCTTTCTCTACAATCTATTTAAATTGTTCAAATGGCAGTATAAATGCTAAGTGTTTAAGATCATCTGGTTATGCAGGTATACTGGATGTCCATATGCATGGTGACACAAACAGAAAAGCTGAATACCTGTAAGTGTTTTAAACCTATAATACATAATCAAGTGTAATCAATCTTTTGAGTGTTACCTAATAAAGTCCTTTTCTTTCCTTCAAAAATCTTAATTTTTAATATATATGTATATAATTTGTTTAAAAAGTTTAATAAATAATACCATTTAGATAAGCTTGATGCTAAAAAGATAATTTCAAAAAATGCGTTTTAGCATTTACATCTATTTACTTAAAAAGTTATTTTGAAGGAAAATAAATCATTCAACATGCAAGAAAATTTTAAATGGGAATAGAATAGACACAAACCGTTCTGCCTTATCGCTTTCAGGAGATTAAACTTTATGTCAAGTTTTTCTTTGTCCTTTATATCTAGAGACAGAAAGTCACCTTGAGGCATATCATCTTTGTTCTGCTGGGAAGATGTATGATTTTCCTTTTTTATTCATGCAAATGTTATGCCAGAAGGCACATTTAGACAGGGCCAGGGTGTAAAAGGACCTATTGTGTCCTCACAAAGGGAGCGCCTCACAAATGCTTCTGGCTGCAGAGCTCTCACTAGGGTAGGAGTGGGACCGTCTCCTGCAGAGCAAGTAGCCTCTTGGGGGGACAGGGCTTGATACTCTCACTCTTTTCACTCTTATTGTTCAAATCTGCAGCATCCCTCTGATGGGCTGAAGTGTTTGGAGAAGACACAGATAAGAGGAGCACTTCATGAAGGATAGAGCCTCACGGTGATTGACTTGTAGTCAATACAATAGATTGGATTTCCTGGAGGAAGGTTTGCTTCTGCAGAGCATGTGGCTAAGGAGGACCATAGTGTTTGGGGGAAATATATAAGAATGATTATTTGCATGTGTATGGGCTGCTGTGCTCAATTATACAGATAGTGCCCAGGGATTTGAAACAAGCAAAAGATCACATTAGCCTGGAATGAATGTCCATTACAAAGGGCAGGTTTAGTTTACCAGCAGCTAACTCAAGTCACTGGGAAGCAGCAACTAAGCCAGACTGGCTAAACCCCACGTTTTCTCTCTAATATTTGGAAGCAGGGTTTACCTTAGCTAGATAATACAGAAAGCCTGAAATTTTGATCAATTAAGAGAGGTCTTTAAAAAAATAAACTTCCTGTTAATAAGTACAAATCAGGGCAAGAAGGGAGGAGGGATACAAATATGCAATATATATTCTAAAACAGAGATTGGCTTGGTGTGCTGCTCTGAACTGACCTAAGGGTTGTTCGCTTGTAATGCATATTTTTAAATTCTTACTATAAGCCTCCTTCCCACAAGCATGCTAGCAGACAGTAAGATATAAGGAAAGTGAATTTCAGACTGAATTCTGTCACACCTGCAAACATTTACTAGCAAACAAGGAAATAGTTATAGAACCCAATTTGTAAGCTTCAAGAAGTCACCAGCTCTCTGGCCTTTTGGACGCTCTAACAAGACTTTACAATAAATCTAGTAGTGGCGTTCAACTCAGTTTCTAGTTAAATTACACAAAAAGATTTTCATATATGTAGTTGGGATGTGGTATGTCAGTATTTAGCCTGCATTCCCAAGTGAAGAAATTTGTGAGTCTTTCAAAACCCAACAAAGTACTCTTGATCATCTATGCTAAAGGGTCTTAAAGTTAATTACAGATCATATTATAGATACAAATCAGGTTGATTAAGCAATAGAACAACATTAATTTTTTTCTGGATTATTTGGTAATATGTCCTTCTAAGACATGGAAAACAATTTGGGAGAAATATTCAGGAAAGTTCCTGGTGGGGGTAATAGGAATTTGAAAAATGAATGGGGATCATAACTTTGCTGCAAATTTTAGAAGTAGGAAGAAGCTAAACTATATATATTTTTAAAATGGATAAGCTGTTTCAGATAAGATGTTATACTCACAGACTTGAGGTAAGAGCAGGGAAATGGATATTTAATGGGTCTAGGTATTAGTCAAACTTCTTGGCCCGACTGGTGATTACAGAGGTATAATATTTCAATAGGCTGTGCACTAATAAACTCCCTAGTTTTCCGTAGTATGTTTATATCAGTAACAAGTTTAACGGAAGATATTTAAAAAATTAAAAACAGAAACAACAAATGTGGATACGGAGCGGGAAAGTTCTCAAATTTACTGAAGTGAATCTGTAGAAGTTTTGCTTATAATACGTTTCAGTTTGTATATGAAGAATGATTTGAGGATTTCCAGCAAGTAAGTGAGCATTTTAGGGCACAATGACTACAGATGTGAAAAAGCGTTGAAAAGTGCTCAGTGTAGCTATAAGGTGGATGCAGGAGTGCAGCCTAGTGGAAATTAAGAAAGGAAAGCAGGTGGTAGACTAAGAATTGTTTCTCATTCCCAAATCCACAAGTGCCTATCTTATTCTTTGTGAAATATGAAGTCATTTAATTCATACAGAATCCATAGGCAAAAGAACCAAGAATAAAATCCTGGGAATTATTTATATGAAACAACTGAACAGAAGTTCATTACATGAACATGAACTTAGTGCTATTATTTGATCATCCCCAGCATTACAGGTAAGGGAACTGATTTACAATGTGCTTAAGTAATTTGCACAGATGGCAAAAAAGTGGTGGCAAGGTTCCAAGACCACCAATTCAGAATGGACCTGGTACTGAATTACTGAAGTAAAATATAAATGGAAGTTATTGATGATAAGGAAGTTGGGGAACCAATTCTGGAGGACTGGATGGATAATACATATGATTATTTGAGTATCCTGTTACTAGTTTGCAATGAAGAGACAGCTGTGATTTAGGTGTCAAATGCCCGGACAGATATAACGGAGGGACCGACCAGGAGGAGGATTGTAGTGAATGGTATATCAAGGTACTGGGATTTAATGCAGGTGGATGGTTTACCTGAGGCTGCCAGAATGTCCTAAATAAGTGTTCACACTATTCTCCAACAGTACTTCCAAATGTATAGGGATAGGTGAGCACATTTCATTCAAGAAGCTACAAAGGGATTTTTGTTTGCCTGACGACTGTTTTGCAGTTAAGACAAGAGAGTAGAGGCAGCAGCTTTTTGAGGGTAAATTTGGAAAAGATTATATATATAATTGAGGCTGATATGTTAGGAGATATGTTAGATACATGCCTTCTCTTTGTTCAAGGTTTAAGTAGAATCTGCCAAAACACAATTCAGTTCACTTTCTCTATTTCTGAAACAACTGTAATTATAAGAAAAATAGAGTGTCTTTTTAGCAACTGATATTTTATATATGAAAAATAACAGAAATGTAGCTAATAAAATATTGTTTAATTGCTTTTTTAAAAACTTGATATGATGGAAAATGTAGGATATAAGTATTTAATCAAGTCAGGCTTTCCAGACTATCATTCAAAGCCTGATAGGAGATATGTATTGCAGTAATTTACTCAATAAAAGATATATCAAAGATCTGGATTTGGTTGTATAGATGATGAGTTATAATACTAGGGAGATAAACATGATCACATGGTATCAGCTTCTCATAGGATGACAGTGTGCCAAAAATCGAAAGTGGATTTTAGATTATGATTACACACATTGAAGCAAAACCATTTCTGAAAATCTTTGTTGCCATGTAGGTCAGCTTTCTAAAGGGCTACAGGAGACAAGGAATAAGTTACTTACAATCTATTCATTTATAGCTATCGTGTCTTACATGATTTATTGCAAATTGGCTTCATCAAAGAGCAAGCTTAAGGTAATTTGTGTCAGTTCTCCAGTTACAAGTTTATAAAGAGATTGAGGAATACTGTATTTATAATTCTGATAATAGATGCAATTGTGATTCCTATCATTGTATATAGAATCCCTACCCTAGAAATGGATCCATTGATCATCTGAGCAAAGTCCAAAGTATACAAATAACACATGTAATCATTTAGCAAACATCTAGCTTAAGGTCAGTAGAGCCTGCTGACTTCTAAATTCAGCATTATAATGTGATAGGTACTAATACAACAGTTACTTCAAGACAGGTTTTTAATTTCAGGAAGTATGGAAGAGTATGTATATAGGGTATCTTTTTTTTTTTTTTTAAGATTTATTTGAGAGAGAGAGAGTGAGAAAGAGAGAGAGAGAGCAAATGGGGAAGGACAAAGGGAGAATCTCAAGCAAACTCCCAGCTGAGTGTGGAATCCAAGACAGGACTCCAGCCAATGACCCTGAGATCATGACCTGAGCCAAAATCAAGAGTTGTATGCTTAACCAACTGAGCACCTCAGGTGCCTTGAGAAAGCTTATTTTTTGCATTACCTCCTTTTGTTTCTTGGCATTTGTGTCATACATATGTATTCCCTATTGATATTATTTAATCTTCTAATCAAAAATTTTAAAAAAAGAAAAAGAAGATGTTTGAATGAAGCCTTCAGGAAAACAGACCACTGAAGAATCAGGAACCTGTATCTTACTCTGAGATGTTAGTGAGGTTAATAAACATTGGGCAGTGAATGTCACAGCAAAAATAATGAAATTATAATGTTAAGAAGACAGAAATTCAAGCCATCAGATTCTTATGAGTTTGGAAATACTGATGTTTTCTATTGAGATGATTAAATTGGAAAGTGATCAACATGAGCATTTCTTCTAACCAATATAATGGGAAAACATGAACTCTTGTAATTATATCCTAGTTGAAGGAATAGTAAGCTATTGCCATTTTCCTGATCCAGTACTTAGTTCAGGATTTTTTTTTTCCTATAATTTGCATAAGTAAAGAGCCACTCCTTCTACCATTAAATATGTTATTCACTCTTCAGCTCTTAGTATATTTAATCCAGCTGACACCAAACTGACCAGGGTATGTAATTACTTTGAACTTAATGTAGAGTCCACTATGCTTAGAACTAATATCAATTTTTTTTTTAAAGATTCTACTTATTCATTTTTGGAGAGAGAGAGAGAGAGCGAGCGTGAGCACAAGAGCGGGGTGGGAGCAGAGGGATAAGTACGCTCCCCACTAAGCAGGGAGCCCAAGGAAGGGATCGATCCCAGGACTCTGGGATCATGACCTGAGCTGAAGGCAGATACCCAACTGACTGAACCACCTAGGCACTCAAGATCAAATACTCCTGGAAAACTAAACATTTTATATTTTAAATTACAAATATTAAATTATTTATACCTAGATACATAGGTAGATACTTAGAGTGTAAGTGGAAACATTGAGAAAGTAATTTTCTTTCAGTTTTAACTTAGATATTCTGTTGTGATAAAAAAGTACTCTCTTATATCAAGAAACATAATCACAGTACTTAGCAGCAATAATTATCGAGGCAGTTGGACAGTGCCAGGACTCAGAGAATAATAGAAACTCCACAGGGGAAAGGATGATAATTATTGGAAATGCCAAAGAAATATCTTTTAAAGAAAAAGAGCAATTAAAAAATGCACTGAACCACATGTATGTCCCTTGTTTTGATAAAAAATGCTTTAAACATTCTTATAAAAGATATATACTCATATAAATATTTGATTGTCATTAAGCAGTCAATTGTTGAAAATTAGACTACAATGATATATACCAATAGGTTGAAAGAGGATTAGAGATTTAAATAGAGAACACCCCTAAAATCTTTATAATGAATATTTTCCACTATGAAATAATAATAGTAAGGGAACACATATTTCTGGAAATTCGCAGCTGAAGGTGACCAAAAGCAGTGTAAAGGAAAAGATCTCTTTATTAGTATTCTAGATTCATTCTAAATAGATAAGCTTCTACAGTGCTTTTACCCTTCAATTAAAATTTCTTTAAGAAGCTTAATACGTTGATACACATTTTAGTAAAAATGGTGCAGCTTACATGCTCTCAAGCCATATTAACAAGCCATATGGTTTATAATTTGCAGCTTTCACAAGAATAAACAGTGCAGTGTTGCAAAGTAAATCATCTAAATAGATTTATCTAGATACATTAAGTGAAATGATGCTAATTTGCAGCTCATTCATTTGACAGAGCTTATCCTGTTTGCCTAGGCAGTTGATTCTATAGTTTTGGATCACTAACATAGATTTAATCATATAATTGTGGTAAACATGAGAAAAAAATACGTAGATATATTCTATCGAATATAACTAAGGGTTTTAAGACCTATGGATTTTCAGCATTATCTTTTTACCCTCACAGAGGTGATAATTAAGTTTAGCTTCTCTCTCATGAAGCATTGATTAGTTATAAACATTTAATATTCCATTACTAGAGGAATATAAGTAAACTAATGGATTGGCAAGGGAGAGAATTTGATAGGATCATTAGATATTGCTAAAAAATAAATGAATTACATATAATTATTATTATTATTTTTTGTTTGTTTTTTTAAAGATTTTATTTATTTATTTGACAGAGATAGAGACAGCCAGCAGGAGAGGGAACACAAGCAGGGGGAGTGGGAGAGGAAGAAGCAGGCTCATAGCGGAGGAGCCTGATGTGGGGCTCGATCCCATAACGCCAGGATCACGCCCTGAGCCGAAGGCAGACGCTTAACCGCTGTGCCACCCAGGCGCCCCACATATAATTATTTTTAATTCTCTTCAATGGCTTTACTATATTTATAATGCATTGGGTTATGATGATATATATCATTTTTAATGTGAGCAAATTGTTGTTTGCAGTCATTTCCTAGTATAAATATATTTGCAATAACAGATACTGCTTTTTAAAAAAAAAATTTTGAGAGAAAGAGAGTGTGCATGCGTGCCTGCGTGAGTGAAGAGGGGAAGGGGCAAAGGGGAAGAGGGACAGAGAATCCCGAGCAGCTCCACGCTCAGTGCAGAGAATGATGCAGGGCTCAATCGCAGGACCCTAAGATCAGGACCTGAGCCAAAATCAAGAGCTGGACGCTTAACTGACTGAGCCACCCAGGTGCCCCGATACTGCTTTTTAAAAAATAGCACATTACCATCTATTATTTGCCCTCGCATGTCAATAAATGTATAAGGTAAATTCCTAGAGATGTAATTTGTGAATCACAGCAAATGTGTTTTTCTTAAAATGGCCAAAGATTGGCCATTTCCCCCACACCCAAGCCCTAAAAAACTGCAGAAGCAATTCAGAATATCAACAAAGAACATATGAGAGTTCAGGCTTTCTTGCAATCTCTCGGGCAATGTGTATTATAAATTATTTGGTTTTGCTATACTGACTTTAAAATGGCACCTCGTTGTTATTTTAATTTACATTTACTTGATTGTTACCAAATTCAGTATTGTGTCATGGATGTAAAAGTAACTTAAGTTTATTTTTTTATGTAAAATGATTGATGTATAATTTAAAAACAATACTGCTAGATGATGTATAAAAACCTTTGAAGATATCAAAAAACTTGGATAAGTGTTAAGCATAGAAGTTACTAATCCTGTTAAGCACTTTTTTTTTTAGTTTAAGGTATTTTTGCTAAAATTTTTCTCATTTTTTTATGAAGTCATATTTAGCAATATTTTCATGTAAGAATTCTGGGTTTCCTGAGTTTATTGTCTTGCTAAGAAAAGAGAGTTTCCTTTTACTCCTATTTTATAAAGTGCCTTTGTCATAAACAGGGAAGTTTTTTTAATGATATTTCCATATTTATTGAGATAATAATAGGATAATAAAAAATAGCCATGATGACAGTAAAAATCCACCAAGTTAACAGTAACCCCAGAAATTTTTCATGAGTATGATCTATTAACCAAAGATTTTAACTAATAAATTGTATTTGAAATTTAAGTTCCTATTTATTTCAAATTTATATAAAAACTTTACTACAACCAATATAAAATTATAAATGTTTTTTCATGAATGTATTAAAACAATTGTATGGTCATTTTCCACTAATTTTGGAATTAGGAATTGTGTTGAGTTAGGAGAGGCTTTCTAATATTGACACATTCTTAGATTCACAGCATAAACTCCACTTAGCCACAGTTTTATTTTTTAAACTTCGTTTCTAGATTTAATTTACCAATATATTATCTTTGTATGTTTGCATATAATTCTATGAATAAATATGTCCTATAATTGATTGATTTGGGCATCAATATTATATAGTCTCAAAAATTTAGCTGCAGTACAGGAGACACTGCCATACTCTTTTTGAAACTTCCTTTGAATCTATAATTATTTCAAAATGAAAGGTTAAAAAAATGAAATAAGAAGAAGAATGTACTATTACCACATGCAACAACATGAATGAACTTCTAAATATAATGTTGAGCAAAAGAGGCTAGATACAAAAAGTAAACAGCATAATGCCATTACATACCGGGTTCAGTTTTAGTAGTGGCCACAAACTATAGTCTTCCCAGTGTTGTGATATATGTAAATTCCTTTAAGGGCAAAGCATCCAGCTTTCACTTTATCTGTTGTCATATTGTCCCCATTCCCCTCTGCTACATTTTAAAGTATTTTTTCCTCCATTTTTTAACAGATACTCAGTATAAAGAGGACATAACAAAATTATTGAAAGCACACAATATGTTTTGCTTTCCATTACAGATAGATGGAAAAAATAAGAACACAAAATCTAAATAGGAAAAAAAAATACATGTAAGTAAAAACTAGGAGCATAAATTGAAAAGAGTAAAACACAATTGTTTCTTTTAAGCACATAGCAGAATATGTTAAAAATATGATGAGAAGTAAATTGCTCTAACATAGTTTTCTTTATTCAGCTTTTTTAGAGTAAGAAGTAAAATGCTTTGGTTCCTTAGGTTATGGAAACATTGAAGAATAAGTCTGACAATTAACTAGAAAACAATCTTTGCATTTGTATAGCTAGAGACTAGGGAGGACAAACATGGACTGAAATTTTTCAAAACTCTTCCCATTCATTTGACATACTAATTGAATATTTATTAAGCGACAGTGAAGTTAACACTTCTGATTTAAAAAAAAAAAAAGAGGGGCGCCTGGTGTCTCAGTTGGTTAAGTGTCTACCTTTGGCTCAGGTCATGACCCCAGGGTGCCAGGATCAAGTCAGAGTTGGGGTTCCTGCTCAGCAGAGAGCCTGCTTATCCCTCTCCCTCCACCCACCTCCTGTCCCCCGCTAATGGGCACTCTCTCTCAAATAAATAAATAAAATCTTACGGAAAAAAAAAGACAAACGATAACAAAGCAAAATAGATATGTCTTCCATATAATCTACAACTTACAGGGCAAAACAGGCCAAAACACATGATGCATTTAAAATAATTTAATAATAAAAATAATAATAATGATAATAGTATTGTAGCCTCCAAAGAATTTTATTGAAATGGCCAACTACACCAGCTTATAGTAGCCATAGGCAAGGGCAAAAAACTTTACTAGCTTTCTCTACAGTATATGAAAGAGTAGGAGCTCCAATTAACTGAATGGGTGTGAAAAACCCAGGCACTCAGAGTTTGGAATCTATCTGGATAAAAAATCACTGTATTCTCTTCCATCATTTTGCAGGAAATTCCTCATTTTTTCTATTTGTTATGACACTGGAAACGCAAGATAAATAGCATCTAAGGCTTAAGGTGTGGACAGCAATATAATGATAGAAAGCTGCAACAGAAAAAAAATGTATAAAAATAATAAACCATTAGCAAATAGAACTTTAGATAAGAAAGATTAAGCCTCAACCTTACATAGCTACCATCTGCCCAAACCACCTATAAGGAAGCCATGGTAGTTCTAATCCTTCTCAATGTCTATTGTGCAATAGCATCCGCATGGCACTTTCTGATATTCAAGAATGGTCTTATCACATTCCTTAGGACAATGAACTTTGATTCCTAGTGAGTATTAAAATATCTGATAATAAATCTGTCTCAGTGATGAAAATGGATGGAAATAAATAAGAATACTACTACCTAGGGTTATTTGAATTTAATAGAAAGTTCTTGGAATGAGAATACCTTAGTTCAAATAATAACTGAATGGTTTCAACATAAACGAAAATATTTTGAAAGAAGTAGGGTTCTTTCGCAAGAACCCCCAAACCTCAAATTACAATCAACTTGTCTGCCTTTGCAATGTAGATGGAGAATTCTGGCATTGCAATATTATCAGTTTTCCTAGGAAGTGATTCAGGAGTATCAACTATTCATTGAAAGGGATAGCTTTCTTCAAAATAGGTTTCCTTGGAGTCGTGTGTTTGGGGGGTGGGAGCTGTGGATGGGCAGAAGGAATGGTGATAAGTGTTGCTCTCAAAATTAAAATGTAAGCCCACATATACGAAATCTTTAAATGACTAGTGGCTTATTTATTTACTTTTCCATCCTATAGATGACTGGATGATACCAGTGCGTACATATTGGATTTATTTCAGCAATAGAGATCACAATACACGTTATATTTCATAGTTATACTGTCACTCAAAATCAAGGGTGTTTATAGAAGAGTTCAGAGTTGTTTCAGGGTCACCATTTGCCAATTTTTTGCATGAATTCTGATTTGAAAATAAATCTGCATAACAGAATTTTAATTTGGGGATCTGTGGCACCTGGAAGTACTTCTTCCTGCTAAAAATTTAAGCTTGAAACACTTTTCAGGAAAAAAAGGGCACACCTAGATATTGCATACAAAGAAAGTTTCATTTATAATGAAGTAAATTCAATAAATAAGTGTAGTAAGTAAAAGGGCCAAGTGCAGTTATACCAAAAAAAAAAAAAATCTGAGTATATAGATGTATAATTAAACAAACTGAACTGTAAGTAGGTACAATAGGATGAACAGATTTGTAAAAATCTCGGAGTTAGATCTGATATCTAAAATGTCAGAATGGAAGTTCCATAAGCATTTCCAGTTATCTTGTTCTGTGCTTTAAGAAATAACCCTGAGATCCTGTAAATTGAAACAAACCAAGAAAACTTTATGGCAGCAACCTGCTCCTTCACACCGTGGCCTTGGAGTAATGAAAGGTCAGGACCAGTGATCATCTATCTCCATAATTTCACTAACAATTGACAAACACAATTTAGAAACTGCCAAAAAGTGAAATTGATCTTGTTCTTAGTGAAAATTGTATCTATTTGTTTAGATTCTCTACTATGCTATGATAGCAACAATGATAAAGAATTCATTCACATCCATCAAGAAAAGTATGAAAGCATTACTTTGTAAATGGTTTGATTCGATTTACAGAACAGAAATCCCATTTAAATGATGTATCTTAGAACTGGAAAATGTTCTAATATTTCCTTACATTTATTACATGCAACTATAATTTTGAAGCAGACATAGTAAGGAATAGCCAATCGTTTGAAAAGTTTGAAGATGCTAATTTATCAGCATATTCAGTTCCCCTAAGAGCTAACACTTCCTTTTGGTATTTTCTACAGATTAAAAATACATTATAATTGAAGGAGGATGGCTGCAAATGTTATACTAAAAAAAAAAAAACACCTTTTTAAAGACGAGAATATTATTTTTCATGGTTAGTTGAAATATTAGGCCACCATTATTTAGGAAAGAGAAATTCAATTATACTTAAAACAAAAACATGCAAATCACATTCTGTTAGTAATTGATAGCAGATTGGAGATCAATGCATAGGTAAGCTTACCATTATCATTACTATTATTATTTCTTAAATAACTATAACCAAATATCATAACTATATTCACACATATACACAAAATACACATGATAGAATTGTATTTTAGGTATGCAACAATCACCAAACATTGTTATAATAAATGTTTGTTTTCTTAGTTATTTAAAATAATAAGCAACCATTGACCCTATTTAGGGGATGAGTGCAGAGACAATAAAAACTCAAATACATTCACCACCATTCTCACTGATTACAGCTTGAAAATACATATTTAAATATATTGGAAATATCTGTAAAGTGAGAGTCTAATGTATTGTCCGAGATTTGATCTTTCAGAAAAAAAAATCAACTGCAGTTTAGCTCATGGGTTTTTACTATATATCATATTTTTGTTTGTTAGAATTGTTTGCTCTGCTTGTGTACTGCTTAGCATTCCAAAGAGAATTAAAAATATTGAGTTAAAGAGATATAATGATTACTATTTAACTTATATTTTTAATTTGGGGTTCTGAATCTTAACTACAATGAGAATAATTTAAATCATGCAGTTATTTATTGATAATACGTTAAAACATTACATGATAAGAAGTAGGAGCATTTCACAATATTATATATTTGTAAATACACATAGAAGTATGAATGTGTATATGTGTATGTACTTACATCTATATATATTAATACATATGTATATATGTAATACATACTATTACCACGACATATTTATCAGTAATGAATATGTATTTAAATAAAGGAGATAGAAAATATAGATAACACATTAAATATTCCCTTTGAAGCAAGGATTTGTCAATTACTATTTGAGATGTGGGAAACCGCTCTAACAGAGATTAACATGATCATGGTAATGTGCTAGAAATACTTTATGGTCACAATGTCAAAGATTAATTTTAGGAATGCTATATATATATTTATATTTATATTAAAATTCTTACTCTGGTATGGCTAAGAAATGTTGTTTTTTTAACATACTTTTATTATTTTCCTTGCCAAGTTCTGCTTATTGTTTCCTCTATGTTTAATGAAGACATTGTATCACTACCGTATTGATTATAAATACTGGCTTTTATATCAGAGTATCTGTTTTCAGTTTCTGTTTTTTCTTTTATTCCCTTGTAATCTAGGGATCTGCATCACAGAGTTAGGATAAAATGAGACCAGTTATGAAATGGACTCATAACGTTCTTGTTATATACCAAAAGCTAAGTTAATGTTGATACCGTCATCGTCCTCTCTTCATCCTCACCATCATTATTAGCTCCAATAGAATTGTTAGCAGTGCTATGGTAAAAGTAGTTTTGATCAAACTTTCTGACTTCATCTCTGTGATGCACTATCTTGTGCACTGAGGTGAAGGGAGTATCATGACCTAATCCTTTTAGCAGGAATTATGCTTTTCCAATTGAGGTCCAAATAAATATGACTCTGCATATTCTGAAGAAAAATAGGAGCCATCATATTTCCTTCATAACGTATCTGCGTTGATCATACGAATCCTTCAAATTATATGATTCCTTCCATCATATCTGCCCCTTAACTACAATTTTCTTTTGTGTGATTCTTTGTGTGTTATTTGGCTTAGATGGGGGCCTACATTATAGAAATGTCATTTTTAAATTAATAGACTTTATTTTTTAGAATACTTATATAAGTTTACAAAAAAGTGAGCACAGCACAGTTTTCATATACCCCTTACCCCCAACACACACACACACACACACACACACACACACACACACACACACAGAGTTTCCCTTATTAACATCTTGTATTAGTGAGCTACGTTTGTTACACTTCATCAGCCAATATCGATACAATACTACTAACTAAAGTCCAAGTTCTATTAAGGTCACTCTTTGTGTCATACATTCTATGGGTTTTGACAAATGCATAATGACCTATATACACCATTACAGTATCCTACAGAACAATATCACCGTCCTAAAAATGCCCTGTACTCCGCTTACCAACCCTTCTTACCTTGTCCTCAACCCACTGGAAACCACTGATGCTTTTTCATTGTCTTTTGCCTTTTCCACAATGTCCTATGGTTGGAATCACATAGTATTTAGCTTTTTTAGAAAGCTACTTTCTAGAGTATTTAATATGTATTAAATTTCCTCCATGCATTTTAGTGGCTTGATAGCTCATTTCTTTTTATCACTGAATAACATTTCCATTGTCTGGATGCACTAGGGTTTGTGTAGCAATTCACCTACTAAAAGATATCTTGGTTGCTTCCAAGTTTCAGATATTTTGAATAAAGGTGATATGTTTATTTTGTGCTTACCACAACATTAGATATATTTATTTTAATGGTTGCTTTTGCCTTTCATCAATATTTTAAACCAAGTATCCTTTGTGTTTAAATAAAAAAAATTAAGAACTTCAGGAATGTACCAGCAAAAGGGCTATAATTATGTAAACCAACAACTGGTATAGTAACTCTCTATTTGAACCATTTGAACTACACAGAAAGCCGAAGACATTTAAATATAATTATGCTAAAGTATTTAGGAGGGCAAGAGTATTTTTTATACATATGGGTATATCACTATTACAAGACGTGGGTGTCATAGTATTATAGGAAGAAAGAGACTCTTGGGGCTACTGTAGAATTTTCAATTACTTGATACATTTCACTTTAATAACTTCTCAGGAGCACACAAGTACTTAAGTCTTATCCTACAGAAAATTCAAATCATCTCTTTATGAAAGGAGTAGTGGTAAAAAGGAAAATATGGTGCCATAGGAAAGTACTTGTAATCAAATATTGGCAAAGGAATGCCTATATATTTATTATCCTAAAATAAATTCATATTCTAGATCTTTTGTGGATCCACTTTCTCAATGTGTATGTTTTCAACTTTTCTTTCTCCTACTTGTGTTAAAAGCTTAGTTCATAGACTTACCTATTTCTATTATTATTAAATACCTAGTGTATAGAATATTGCTTACACTTTATGGGTGCTCAGTAGATATTCATGGACTAAGTAAAGAACTGTCCCTGAACTAGAGAATAATATGGGTTCTCCAAGTCCTGAACAGGTGAATACCAGAATGGTATGATTTCTGGGGAATGGGTGATGGCCCATGAAGGCAACCTAAAAGAGAGGACTCCACAATGTCATCAATTTATGCTTAAAATAAAGGGCTAAATGATATGTTTATGCATACATGTTTTGTGTACACATAACAGTGCATGATGTATCATTTGCACAAATACACAAATAGAAATGCATTTACCTATATGAAGTAGGTTTAAACTCTGACATTTAGTTTCTTGAAAGTTACCATTTCTGTTAGATTGTAAAAGTGTTTGCATATTAACACGTTTTCTTGCTGCCTTTTGAAATTCTGAGACTACCATGAAATATCACAGGAAGAAGTATGGGCTAGCCTATTGGGTGACAAGGAACGATGAGATGCAGAAATGTGTTGTCCCGGCTTATCTCCTTATTCCATCAGGCTGCCGACTGCCTACCACTTGAGTCAGGCCATCCTCGAACATCTAGCAGCTGGGTGACTCATCAGCTGGCAACGGAGGCAGGGGAGAACCCAGCATGTATCAGTTGGCTGCCTGAGAAGAGTCACACAGCTGAGCCACAGAATTATGGGCAAAATAAAATGATTCTACTTTAAGCTACTAAATTTGTACTAGTTTACCATGCAGGAAAATCTGACTGATGCACTCTTGATGCTTTTATACTCTGTAAACAAAGTAGTCTGGGGTAGCACTTCTTTTTAAAATGTTAAATTATGATGGGGTTGTGTGAAGCTAATATATCGCATGAATATCGAAGCAGGCTTGCTAATATGCCAGAGTGCACTGCAGAATAATCAGTAATCATTTTATGGTTTTATAAATATGTACTCAGAAACATTTCCTTCACACTCTCCTGCATTAATAAAACAGTTTTGTAGCATTATTATAGTCCATTAGGTTCAAATTATTGCATGCATTTCTGTGAGTTCCTCAAAAAGCACCCATACAGTGTTCATTTTTGAGGTCCATTTGAGCTCTATGCTGATTTTTTGGTCCCTTTTATTCAATGTATTTTTGGCCAAATAAATGGCCTTATCTTCTTTCTTGTGAAGACACTCACTTGTGAGTATGCCTATTATTTATTTTATAACATTTTAGTTAAGTTTAAATATACACAATACACATCATTTATTTTTGTTTTATTTTGACTCACATATAATTGACATATAACATTAGTTTCAGATGTACAAGGTAATGATTCATTCTTCACATATACTGTGAAATGATCACCACAATAAATCTAGTTAACATCCATCACTACACATAATTACAAATATTTTTCTTGTGATGAGAAATTTTAATATCTACACTCTTAGCACTTTCAAATATGCAGTATAGTATTAATTACAGTCACCATGCCATACATTACATCTCCAGCTCTTATTTATTTTATAACTAGAAGTCTGTATCTTTGACTACTATCACTCATTTCACCTACTCTCTTATCTCTGCCTTTGATAACCACCAACCTGCTCTCTGTGTCTATGAGTTCTGTTTTGTTTTTAAGATTCCCCATATAAGTGAGATAATATGGCATTTGTCTTTGTCCATCTACCCTATTTCACTTAGCATAATGTTCACAAGGTTCATCCATGTTGTCATACACGGAAAGATTTCCTTCCTTTTTATGGCTGAATATTATTCTTTTGTGTATATATATCACTTTTTCTTTATCCATGCATCCGTTGATGGACACTTAGGATGATTCCATGTCTTGGCTATTGTAAATAATGCTGCAACAAACACGGGGTGCATATATCTTTTCGAGTTAGTGTTCTCACTTCCTTCAGAAAAATATGGATTTTATAAATTTGAAATACATCAAAATCATAGGCTTTCCATATAATATAATTCTGAAACCCGACATGGTAGATATAATATTGAGAAAATTGCACTGCATGAAATTTTAACCTTCAGTAAAACAAGAGCAGAGGTTTCTTTCTTTTTATTTGGCATTTTAAAAATAGTTTTCATCAGAATGATACATGCACATAATAACATATCATTTGCACTTAGAAGAGTTTATCACAAAACAGTTTTCTTGTCTAAATTATTTAGTGGAATTATATCTAGCTGGTATAAAACACAATTCCAAATTTCTGCAGCTTAACACATAAAATGTTTGTTGTTCTTTCAAACTGATGTGAATGTACTAGAAGGGTTTCTGTGGTAGGCAGCCCTACTTTAAGTGGCTCTTTTTGTAGATCGGAGAAAATGGAAAAAAGGGTAAGTGGGGAGCTGTTCATGGGCTGAAGGCCTACTTCTATTCACTTCCCATTGGCCTGAACTACTTGCATGATACCAAATGGAGGCATGAATATTTGATAATTGTCTTTTTTACATGCACAGGGTAAAAATGACTAAGTCATGGACAAATAATATGATCTCTACAAAACCTTCCTTGTCCATCCAAGTTCAACTCCTCAAAGGCAAATTCTTAATTTTTTTCTGTTTTTTTAAACATGCTTAACTTATTTTTCCACATATCATTGTAAGAAAATTTGCACTGATTACTTCCTATAAAACATACTATATTTATTCTAACCTCTTTTCTCCCCTCCTGAATAATATTTATATCGTTGAGTCCTTTGATTACTTTGACTCATTTGATCACTGACTATGGTTTCAAAATTAAAATCAAAATAAAATTTTATATCTATTTCAATCAACTGCTAACAGAATTTCAGGCCTGTACTGAGAGTAATTTTTCCTTCCAATCTGCCCAATATCTATCAATAGTACATTTAAGTTAGCATTTTCAAGATTTTTAGAATTATCTTACATTCTGCCTTCAAAATTGATTTTAATTATGTGTCCACAGATTAAGACTATGAAGCAATATAATTTTTGTATTGTCACTAGAAAATTATGCTTATGTGCCAATAATTTAAATATTCTATTCTCATTTATATATGGCTATTGTTAACACTCTATAGATGCTCAACTATGACTATCCTTAGCTTCAAAAACAAATATTTTGATTTTATTATATCCTTGAATTTTTTTAAATCTCTCCATCACATCTGTTATCTTCTTTCCTCTTTGCACTGTAAATTTTATACATAAATATTTTTTACTGGAGCTTCTGATTGCTCTTCTTAATTTTTCATTTTTCTGCCTTTATCACCATCATCTTTTTCTCATCTTTCAATCATTCTTTATCTGATCCCTTATTTCTTAGAACTATCCCTTTTAAATGCCTCTGCATGCTTTTGAGAAGACACAAACTACTGCAAGTTACTGATCCAATGCTTTATATATGGAGTCATCATTTCCGGGGCCATACCTTCTATATGGTCACCCCTCTGCTGCCTTTGCCACTGCAACTTGGGTAGAGCATAAAAAAGTCATCAGAAGCAAATTTTCATTGCCCTTTATGTCTGAAAACATCTTTTATGGCTTCACTGTTGATTATTAATTTAGCTGAGAATAGAATTTTAGACAATGATCCCAAAACATCTTTTCCCTCAGAAATTTGACAGCAAGACTCCAGTATCTGTAATGTCAAGTGCTCCGTGATGCTATTTTCGTTCTCATTATTGGGGAATATAGCTTTCCCCCTCCCTTCTGCCTTAGGATTTTCTCTATATCTTTTGTGTTTTGAAATTCTATAAACATGTGTATAGATATGAGTGTTTTTTTCATTTATTCTGTTCATCTTAAAGTAACTCTTTTGTGTTACCTAATGTCTTAAGTAAATTTCTTTTTTTATTTCCTAGCTGAATCACATCCACTTTTTTCTCTTCTTTTTATAGCCATTTTATTGCATAGATTGTTGTGGACATTTGTTCAGCAGTGAATGTCCTCCTGTAAATAGAACTCTGAGTTTTATTGAGGTTATTACAACAATACAACAATGAAATTCAGAGTAGTTAATCCTACCTCCATCTTTATTTTTTCTTTCAAATTTACATGTAATTCTCCTTGCCATGCTATTTAATTCAGGATTGGAAGTATGGCACAATTTAGGTCAATGCATATCAAGAAAAAATATATGCTGAGGCCAGAGCCAGATAATTAATTTGCAGGGCTTATGGCAAAATGAAAACATAGGGTCTCTTCAAAAAGCAAGGGGGAAAAGTGCCATGAAAGTTAAAACTTCTTTTCTTTCTTTTCTTTTCCTTCTTTCTTTCTTTCTTTCTTTCTTTCTTTCTTTCTTTCTTTCTTTCTTTCTTTCTTCTTTCCTTCTTGATTTGTCATGTGCTCTTATTTTCTATTTAATGTCATGCTCCCTCTGGCATTAAACATTCAGGATGCTTGTAGGGCGATTAGAAACTCTGACAAATGCCCCACTGACCTACAGTAAGACTCTGCTCATGCGGCACACCAGCAGCCTGTCCCTCCTCCTGCCAGACAGCAGACCACGGGCCATGCCCCTTCTTGGGATAAAGAAGTCAACCTCTCCTTTCCACTCTCCACAGCCTCAACCAATAGCAGGAAGGTGATCCCCATGGTTTTGCAAACTCCACTCCAGGGAATTCTTGGTACCTACATGAGAGGCAAAAGGCTTTGCTTGGTACCTACATGAGAGGCAAAAGGCTTTGCTGAATCACAAGCTGCAACACACCATGGGCTCCCAGGCTAAGGCCAGAAAAGCTGTCACTGTGCCCTTCTTTGAAATATGCTTGAAAAAAAAAAAAAAGGAAAAGATAAGGAAAAAAAAATGCTTGCAGTGTTCTGAAGTTGGCTCTGGCTAGGGCTTCTGGAAAAGAAGCATTCTTCAAATTCTGCTGAAATCTGCTTGGAAAGATAATTCACTTTTCTGGATAGTAGTGTATAGATGTGACATGAGGAACTGCTGTTGCAGCCAGAGAAGGCAGCCAGAGGACAAAGGTCACAGGAGGAGCACAAAAGTAAGACAATCACAGAAAAAAAGGTTGGGCTTTTTCCACAGTACTTCCATTACTTATCTCATCTCTCGACATTTCAGATACAGGAACAAATACATTCTTAATATAATTAAGTGAGATTTCCTCATATATGTAATTGGAATCATCCAAACTGACACTTAAGTTTGTACATTTCCTGAAACTTATGATTTATATCCATCTTTTCTTTCATAGGCTTTATTTCAATGTCTTCCTTTACATTTGGGGGGAAAGGATTTTTTTTTTCTAAGATTTATTTACTTTAGAGGGAGACAGAGAGAGAGAGAGAGAGAGAGAGAGCAGGGGGAGGGGCAGAGGAAGAGGGAGAGAGAGCATCCCAAGCAGACTCTGCTGAGCAGAGAGCCTGAGGTGGGGCTTGATCCCACAACCCTGAGATCATGATCTGAGCCAAAATCAAGAGTTGGACGCTTAACCAACTGAGCCACTCAGGTGCCCCAATTTTGGGGAAATGTTTTTGAACACATAACGTAGAGCTCTCTTATTTTTTTTTAAAGTATAAATTGTATTTTCACTTTTTTTTTTTTTTGAGAGACAGAGAGTGAGAGAGAGAGAGAGAGAGAGAGATAGCACAAGCAGGCAGAGAGGCACACAGAGGGAGAGGAAGAAGCATGTTCCCCGCTGAGCAAGGAGCTCTATGAGGCACTCGATCCCAGGACTCTGGGATCATGACCTGAGCCAAAGGCAGATGCTTAACCAACTGAGCCACCCAGGTGTCCCTATATTTTTAGTTTTTGAGGTTTCTTTTTTTAATTTTTATTTTTCCATGGTATCTTATTTTTAAGGAATGCATTTTAATCAATTAAATTTAAATTTAGCTTATTGTAAAATTTTCATTTTTCTCAACAATCTCTGTTTCTCTTGGTTCAGATATTTATTCATTGCTTCTTTTTCTTTTTTGTTTTAGTTGTCACTGATCATGCTTAGAATTCTCCTTTAAGTATGAGGATAATTAATTGTCCTTAACTCATAAATTAAGCTCAGGGATAGTATAGATGGAATTTTTCTTCTCTGCTGTTGGGTAAGTGGATCTGTTAAAGGCTAGACTATTCCTAAGTGGGGGTGCCACGCCATGAGCTTTCCAGGGATCACCTTTAAAAGCAACTGGTAAAGTTCACTTTAAGATGAGGAGATGTGAATGCTGTTAGGTTATGTACACTCCCTAATGACACAACGAATGCTAATACAGGAAGGCCACATCACCATTAGACTGTCTGAGGATAACCTGGGCTCCCTATTCTCTGTCTGTTCCTGGTGGGAGGGAATAGCACTACAGATTAGAGCAGGCTTCCTAATACAGACTCTGAGTTGATTCCTTTAGTTTTTACATGAATTTCATTACAACTCTCTCCTGCCTGCTGACTCTGAGCCCAGAATCTCTCTGAAGTCTACTTGGGCCAACTTCTCTTTCCTTTTATTGGGCAACATTAAACCTGCTCTGACTTTGATCTTATTTCTGTTTCATCTTTGGTTCATTAATAAATTAATAAATCTGTGTGATTATTACATCTTCAACTATGACTTTTACATTTGTGTGTATCTATAATAAATGTGGTAAATAAGAAATAAGTGAATTACTATATTGTTTTCTCCCCAATACGATAAGATAAACTATTGAGTCAATTATAAACATAAGATTAACTTTGTGACAACAACTTATAAACAATCTAAACAAAGCCACAGCTTGCACCAAATACCATATAAATTAGGAAAGTAGGGAAATAAAATGATAATGTGTTAAGCTATATATTAAATTAATATTGAATTACCTGGGGAAGAGTTCATGGATTTTAATCATAGACACACAGGGGATCACAAACAAAACTCTGGTTGATAATCAGTCAAACTGCCACTGCCCAGAATACTGAACACAATCATAATAATGAAATGATATAGCAAGGAAGTAATTACTAGTGAAAAACATAGTGAGTCCTCATCTTACATGAAAGAAAAGAAAATTTTATCTAATCCTGTTAAATATGCCAGCCAGGAGAAACAGAACAATAAAATTAATAATGTGTTCCCTGATAATACAGGAGCAAGCTGAATGATAAATCAGATAGGACGGCAGATAGTGAACCTGAAAACATTGGAACTGATACCAATAAAACTAAGGAGAGGTTCATGAAAGGCAAACAAATGAAAAAAAGGAAAAATAATAATGGACACAATAATGGTGACTTAGGTAATGCTGAGAGGCTTATCTTTAAGAGAATTGAAGGAATAATGAATGCCCTAAGTTTGTTCAAAATGAATATGAGCTAAATCAGAAAAAAAATTTAAAAACCCAGTATCTCATGGTTGTTGATGCTATATATTGAGAATCAAAGTCTAAAAGAGGTTGAAGTTTTAAAGTCACAACAACTATAACAACCACAGTCTATATAATAAAAGTATAATATACTAGTGTACACCAAAGCCAAAACTGCATAAGCATAAATATAACAGCATAATTTCAGGAATCAGCCTCCATAGTTATCTCAGTTTATCCTGGCTCATTACCCTTCTTTTCAGGTTTCTGTTTTGAAGCAAGCTTTCTGAGAACCTATTCCTCTTCTTATTCCTAACCAAGGCATTTACCACAATGCGGAACATGGGGGTCTGCCTTGTTCAGCCCAGACCAATCAAAGACTGCCCCAGTCTCAGGCAGACAACATCTCTGAGACCACACCAGATCCTGCTTGGGAATCTCAGCCAGTTCTAAACAAACAAACAAACAAAGTCAATGAAAGAAAATAAACAATCTGACTAAAACAATGGGTCAAAGACCTTAACAGACACCTGATCAAAGAAGATAAACAGATGGCAAATAAGCATATGAAAAGGTTCTCCACATCATACATCACCAGGGAAATGCAAATTAAGACAATGAGATGCCACTATATAGTTATTAGAATTGCCCAATCCAGAACATTGATAACACCGAATGCTAGAGAAGACATGGAATACCAGGTGTTCTCACTCATTGCTGGTGGGATGGTAAAATGTACAGACACTTTGGATGGCAATTTAGCAGGTTTCTCCCCACCCCAACCTACACATACAGTTACCATACGATCCAACAATCTCACTTTTCGGCATTTCCACACAGAGGTTGAAAACTTACTTCCACACAAAAACCTGCCCATTGAAGTTTATACCAGCAGCTTTATTCATAATTGCCAAAACTTGGAAGCAACCAAGTTTAATGGATAAATAATCTCTGATACCTCCAGACAATGGAATATTATTCAGCACTATAAAGAAAGAAGCTATCAAGCCATGAAAAGACATGGAGGAACCATAAATGCATATTGCTAGGTGAAACAATCAAATCTGAGAAGGCTACACGTATGATTCCAACTATATGGCATTCTAGAAAAGGCAAAACTAAAAATACAGTAAGATTAGTGGATGCTAGAGGTTGCAGTAGAGGGAGGAATGAATAGGTAGAGCAAAGTTTTTTCTTCCCCACTCTGGTGGAAGACAATGGCTACAGTGGGCTGGAGTTTGGTATTTCCCTTTTCCCAAGTCAGTTTTGCTCTGAAAATACCCCAAGCAGGTTAGGCTCTGATTAACTATTTTCTTCGGAGGGCAGGCCTTGTTAAGAGAGTGCTCTGGAGCATTTCGAGATAATTCCTTTTCTCTTCTCCCTGCTGGAAGCATGAGGGGAACTTTCTCCAATATTTACTACTGAAGATGGTCAAGCTCCTGGAGGTAAGACTCACAAAATTATGTCCCCCTCTCCCCAATGCCTGGGTTCTAAAGTTTTAACTATTAGACTTGTCCACAAAGTAACTCCAGAAATTTATCAATTAACAGTTCAAGTTTCTAACACAGCACTAGTTCCCATGGTTTTTTACACTCATGAGAACCTTTAGAAAGCCATGGCTCCCTGTCTGTCCATGGCTCCCTACAAGTAAAATAAATTTTGATGCCTCAAGGTGGGATTCTATTTTTTCTGGTAGAACAGAGACCATAGCTCACAATAGTATTATACTTGCCACTTCATATATTTAAATTACCAATCTGGTCACAGACTTTTGAATTATCCATAGCATATGAGATTCCTCATAATGTTTTACATAGTTTTCTCCACTTTTGATATATTGGGTAAAATTGGAAACCACTGAGGGCCATAAAATATCTACTGAGAAATATACAAATTTGCCACATGTGTCTAAATGTTAATATGAGTTTTAGAAAGTGGAATATTTCCAATATCCAAGTATAGGATGAACCAAATGGTCTGAAGAGAACATTTAATGACATGTCAGACTCTGTAAGCATTTGGTGGACTATAAGAGCCCACTATTTTGCTTTATCAATATAAAAATAAATTTTAACAGTTTTTAACCACAAATGATTTTTATACTTAAATGTAGGGAGATTTATACTGTTAAAAGTGACATTGCTTTAGAAATAATAAAATGCTAAGGTCATTTCCAAGATCACTGTATTCTATAGAGGAAATGAGAATAGCATGTTCTATATTCTACATGGTGTGTGTGTGTGTGTGTGTGTGTGTGCACGCACGCTTGTGTGCATGTGTTTTAATTAAGGCAGGATATATACCAATACATTGAAAAGTCATCAACCAAGTTTGGTGAAATATATGCTTAATGTATAAGATAAGACTGTGGTCTTAGGATTCAGATGCTATATTAAGTCAAGTTGTAGCCATAAATCACACATATAAATATTTGATTTCTCTACTCCTACACATTTGCTTCTCAACATTACTGCAGAAAAAGGCAAAGCTATGCAGATTGGTGTCCTCATTCATAGTCATGGTTTAAACTATCATTTATATGATGCTGATGCCAAAATCTATATCCTCAGAATAAATCTTCACCCTGACCTCTAACTTGGAACATCGTTTAATAATTTATTTATTTGTTTTATAATATTTTTTCCTTGATTGTGCCCTGGATATTTGTAATCTGGATGTGTCCAGAGCATCACACATTCAACTAGTCCAAATCTAAACTCATGACAATCCTTGACAAATAAGTTTTGCTGTACATATTCTATATTCTACCATTAGAATTCCCCAATACCAGTGATTATAAGAAAAAGCCCAGAAGAAATCTGAAGTTACATTTTCTACTCATTATTCATATTAAAGCGAAGCTTAGGAAATACAAATATTTATATATACATGCATATACATTTAAAAAATGTTTTTTTATTTTTTATTTTTTTTAAAGATTTTATTTATTTATTTGACAGAGAGGGAGACAGCCAGCGAGAGAGGGAACACAAGCAGGGGGAGTGGGAGACAAAGAATCAGGCTCCCAGCAGAGGAGCCCGATGTGGGGCTCAATCCCAGGACTCCGGGATCATGCCCTTAGCCGAAGGCAGACGCTTAAGGACTAAGCCACCCAGGCGCCTATACATTTTTTTTTTAGCTTTTATTTATTTATTTGAGAGACAGAGTGAGTGAGAGAGAGAGAGAGAGCACATGAGCAGGGGAAGAGGGAGAAAGAGACTCCCCTCTGAGCAGGGAGCATGACACGGGACTTGATTCCCGGACCCCAGGATCACAACCTGAGCCAAAGCAGATGCTCAATGACTGAGCCATTCAGGTGCCCAGGAAATATATTTTTAAGATTCATGATTAAAATTTGATTTTGCAAGTCAAATTTAACCTTTTGAAACACTCTAAAAATTATATATTTTTATTGTTTTACTGTTGGAAGAGGTAATTGAAAGTATGTGACTGCTAGTTTACCCTTGAGCTGGACCTAGGAAATCAGAACCTCCTTACACCATCCTAGTATAAAGACAGACACAAAACCAATTGAATAGAACCAAAATTGGAAATTAAATATAGGATTATGCTACTTGAAATTCTCTGAGAACTTATACACTGACTTTATATTTAGTCATTAAACACCTCTGAGGTAGATTACAGGGGTTTGCATACACTATTGTGTCTACTCAAAAGATCATAAATATGCCTAGAACTCAGCGCCCTAGGAATGGCACTTCAAACTTTTAGATACACCACACAATGTTTGGGCAGTTTTTTTAAACATACATTCTTAAATATGAAGAAACAAAGAGGTATGACAAATCATAGCTAAAAATAATTTTCATTTTACTTATTAAAAATATAAGTAGCTCCAGGGATGCCTGGGTGGCTTGGTTGGTTAAGCATCTGACTCTCTGATTTCGGCTCAGGTCATGATCTCAGGGTTGTGAGATCGAGCCCCAAGTCAGGCTCCATGCTAGGCATGGAGAATGCTTAAGATTCTCTCTCTCTCTCTCCCTCTGCCCCTCCCACTCGTGAGCTCTACCAGGAAAAAAAAAAAAAAAATATATATATATA